>NC_090842.1:48002091-48302091 GCF_028021215.1 Eschrichtius robustus
TTCTCTTCAGGCCCTCAGTGGATTGGATGATGCCCACCCACATTGGGGAGGACCATCTGCTTTACTCAGTCTACAGATCTAAAGGTAATCTCCCCCAGAAACATGTTCACAGATATACCCAGAAATGTTTAACCAGACATGCAGGCACCCCATGGCCCAGTCAGGCTGACACATAAAATTAACCACCGCAGTCCTTCTGTCTGCTCTCTCTTGTTCTCCTTGGCCACTAGTTCAGGTCATCATTCTTTTACCTCTCTAACAATTGACCCCATCTCCCACATTCACTTTCCCACAATGCTCAGTAGATAATCTATTTCCAATCTACAGGAGCAAAGAAAAATAAAAGGCTCCAGATGGGAATCCTTTCAGCTCTCTGCCTCCCATTTCAGAAGTTGCCTGCAAACACAGAAACATATAAAGCTCTTCTCCTTGGGTTTTGTCTCAAAGCAGCACTTCCTCTCCTCCTGACTAAGGCAAGTTCCTCCCGGCATGCTCCTCCAATCCTCACCCACCTTGACTCCCTTCAACCAGCTCCCAAAATGACTTCAGGATCCCCCACCTTGAAAGCCCTTCCTTCAACTTTGTATCTTCCTCCAGGTTAAACTTGCAGAAGCACTCCCTCCATACTTTCTTTCTACCTCCTTGCATCTTGGCTGCTGACCCCAGCTCTTGCAACACGTCACTCAAGCCCTCCTTGGTCTTTCAGTCAAGACACTCCAACATACACAGAACTGGGTCAGCATCTGTACCAGAAGTTGGAATTCACTCTATTCCAGGATATTCTGACTCCACTGGCTCCTGCTTTGCCTCTTTCCTTTCTCTGCCACTTCCTCCTAGGCCTCTGTGGTTCACTTTCCCATGACTATTCTGTAAAACTTGGTGATCATTGGTGTTCCATCCCCAACCTCTTCCTCTTAGCATCTTCTTTATGGCATTCTCTGTGGGTAATCTAATCCTTCCCCAAGGTTTTGATTATGCTGATGATGCCTTGGTGTATATCTGTAGGCTGAATTTTCATCATCCTAAACTCAGCTTGTACGTCTCCTATGCCATTGTATTCTCTTCTCTCTCTCTCTCACACACACACACAGACACACACACACACATCACAAATTTTCTTCTGACATTTTCTAGTCTGAGATTGTGATAGTTCATGTCCTTGGAGAAGTAGATCCCAAAATGGGATTAGGCCTGCAAGGATTTTATTAGAGAGAAAATAGGGAGGGAGTGGGAAAGGCTGGGAAAATCATCAATGATGCAAATCTGGCCTCAAGAGTAGGGAAGCAGAAGGAAGTTTGGGTGGGATCATCCTAGATCACAGTGCAATCTAGGGAAAGTTCAGCAAGGCTGTCAGGGAATCCATTGGCCAAAATCAGCCAGAGAAGGCCCAGCTCCCAGTTTTTCCATTTTTCAGACCTGCCTTGGGATCCCTGCCTAGCTTCAGCACTGAATGGGAGTAGCTTCCGAGAGCTTTGGTGTAATTGCTCCAGCTGCTCGGAACAGAGCAGCTTGGTCTATCTCCCTGGTGTTGGACATCACCAGCCATGTTCTCACGACTACACAGTGGCCAGACCCTGCTGACACAGGAGTCTTCCTGAGGGGCCTCCCTAGGACCCATACTTGCCCATAGTGCTGCAATCCAACAGATTCTTTCTGTAATCACTAACCTTTCTCCTCCACGGAGGAGAAAGGCTCCCAGGCCCTAGGAAAGGCATTCTTAGACCAGCAGTGAGAAGACATAAACTTTCTTAAGGAGG
Organism: Eschrichtius robustus; assembly: GCF_028021215.1. NCBI lineage: Eukaryota > Metazoa > Chordata > Mammalia > Artiodactyla > Eschrichtiidae > Eschrichtius > Eschrichtius robustus. The sequence continues at coordinate 48,003,849 of NC_090842.1, forward strand.
GGGGAAGTGGTGGGGGTGGATGGGCTGGGCATCAACTAGAGGTGAAGGGCCAGGTTAAGGAGGGGGAGAGAAACAGGGCCCAACAACTGTGGTCTGATTGGATACCTTGAGGCAGTGTTTAATCTTTGTATCATTTCCAAGATGGGTGTATCTCATACTTTACCACGCAGTGAGAATCACCTGAAAAGCTGGTTGTCTTCCACTGGATCTCACTCCCAGAGATTTGGGGTGGGGGTGGGGGCTGAGAATTTTCTTTTTTAACTAGCTCTCAGGTAATGGTGGTATTGCCAACCCAGAGACCACACTACTCAAAGAATAAGTTTGGCCAAAGAAATGTTTGACTCTCACCTCTAAACTTGGGCTGCTTCCTTTCTGGGATGGAAACCCACACTTTTGGGTGAGGGCCCAAGGGTATAGCTGTTTGCCTCGGGGACCTACTGGCCAGACCTTGTCCTTCATCTCACCCATGTAGCATACCACTCCCTTTGCAGATGCTGCTATTTAGGAGGAAGGAATGGGAAGAGACACCAAGCTCACTCAAAGATGGAGGAGACCAACGCTCAAGTCTGTCTTGTTCTTGTCACCTGGTTCCTCCCATGCTCTGTCCTGCTTCCTACTGGGGGCTGCAGGAGCTCACCAAGGGCATACATTCCTTTCTCACTTGGGCTTTACGAGGGATACAGGGTCCAAAGGGAATTCAGATTCTTGGAAGCAAAGTAGTGAGGTAATCCACACACAAAAAAAAACACTGTATGGTTCCCAAAACACACCCATGGTGTGGTGAAGAAGTGTTCATGCTGGTGCCCTGAAGCTCTACTGGAAAGAAGAGAGCACCACTGGTTGATGCACAAAAGAACCAGGTCATAGAGATACTAGACTGGGTGTCTCTCCTTTTCCCTGGTGGGAAGTTGTGGAATTCAGGTGAATGGTGTGGCATTAACAAAGTCATATGAGAAGGCTGCTCTGGGGGTGGAGCACAGGGAAGAATTGGCAAAAGGGAGGACTTATTGAGTCCTGTTTATCAGACTCCATATGAGCTTAAAATGAAGGTCATGGAAGGGAAGAGATAGAGAAAGAAGCAGAAATGAGAAACATGCAGGCCTGATAGTGTTCAGAGAGCACATCTCTGATTTGATAATGAAAGTCAATGAGAAAACACAAGTCAATTTGCAACTAATTTCTTAGGAGTGGAAAGCCCCTTATTCTGTTCTGCAACATCATTCCAAAGACAGGTCATGTGTAAGGAAAGAAAAAAAAAGTAGGTGGTTATTTTACTGGAAGAGTCACCTGTTCTGGAAAATAATCTCTGATCTCTGGGTTCTAAGGAGGGACACACTTGGCCAGCTTGTCCTGGCATTGTCCCTCTAATTAGACCATCACTGGGGAGGGACCTCCTCTTTGAACCCAGCCTGGCAGTATTAGCTGATCAGGACAGAGGCAGGACATTCAGTCTATTAGGACCACAGGGTTCTGTGGTTACCCTTCCTCTCAGATTCCTTCTGGGGTGATGTGGAAGGGTCATTCCTGATGTAGTTAGTTCAAATGAGGTTACACTAGAGTTAGGATGGACCCCAATTCAGTATGACTGGTGTCCTTATGAGAAGAAGGCAATGTAAAGACACAGAGAGGCAGGGAGAAAGCCACGTGAAGTTGGAAGCAGAGATTGGAGTGATGCAGCCACAAGCCAAGGAATGTCTGGGGTGACTAAGAACTGGAAGAGACAAGGAAGGATCCTCCCCTGGAGGTTTCAGAGGGAACATGGCCCAACTGACACCTTGATTTCATCCTTCTGGCCTCCAGAACTGTGAGAGTAAGTTTCTGTAAACCCACTCAGTTTGTGGCACTTTGTTATGGCAGCCTGAACAAACTCATGTCTGAGGAACTGTGCTTGAGGTTGTGGATGGAACAGGTGGGGACAGGTGCAGGATTGTGTTAGCAGAACTGGGGGCTGGCTGTGAGCCCTGGGCCTCCTTCTCCATATGCCCCACATGCAATTCTGGGCCCCTGTTCAGCAGCCCAAACAGAGGCACCGGCAGACTCCAAAGATAGTTCCATCCCTGAGCCTCAGAGTGCTCTGACAGCTGCACTGGAGGCCAGATCCTTGCCCCCCTAACTATGTTGCTCCATGAGCCCTGGGACCCACACCCATCCCAGCTCAGTGCATGGGCGGCCCTGAACTTGGAAGCTGCCAGTCTCCTAAGGTCCTTACTCCAGTCGGGAGGACTTACGCATGTCTAAGCAATTAGAATAAATCAAAACAGATGTTCCTTTCAATGTGCTGGCAATTACTTTGTAATTAACTAATGGGCTCTGTAGCAGCCACTTTTATGGGTGTCTAATGGCTGAGATGGCCTATTCCGTTGCTACCTTGTGGCAGGGAGGGAGAGCTTGCGAGCTTTGAGGATGTACCTGTCACATTGCAGCCAAGGAGCTACAGCCACAGCAGCGGGGCCTTGACCCTGGCACATCCCCACCACTCACTCAGTCCCTATAAGAGGAGCAGCACGGTGGCCACTCCACATGGTCTCATTTGTTCAACAACCCCACGAAAGAAGAGCCTTAAGCACAGAAAGGTTAAAGACATGGAGCCTGAGAAGGGCAGACCTGGGCTTCAGCCTTAACCTGTCAGATTCCTGAGCCAGTGCTCTGAAACTAGCGTTCAGGTAGGGTAAAATGTATTGGGGGTGCAGCCGTCTCTGGGCTGTCTTCCTGCTTACCCAGCACTGACCCTGGAGACCCTTGCAGGCTGGAGGCAGGGCACCCCACTGTGGTCAGATATGGTGGTGCATAGAAAATGAACTTGAGCTAAATGATCAGGCAGGACCTGTGGAAAATGGAATTGTTCAATAATTAGATTTTGCTAATGATTTTAAGTGCTCCTTTAATAGCTTCCTTCTCTAGCTTTCCCAACCTGGCACATCGCAGTGTGGTTGTGCTGGAGGGAGCAGGTGCCACCTCCCCTCACTGAGATGGGCCAGCTGAGCTACCCACTGTCCTGGTATCTCAACCCCCCTCTCCCTCCCCTTCTCTCCCTCCCCCTTCCTTCCCTCTTTCTCCCTCCCTCTGTCTGTCTCAGTTTCTCTCTTACCCTCTCTGTTTCTCTCCAGGGCCTCCTAGCCCAGCTTATATAGACACTGAATGCCAACTTCTACCACACGGAGTGCATCATCAGAGGGTCTGAAGTCTAATGATCTGGGTTCAAACCTCGGCTCTGTCACGTGTGTGCTGAGTGACATCGGGAACTTCTCTTTAAGTCTTAACCTCTCTGTCTAGAAAGTGAAGATTATAAATATATTTCACAGGGTTTATTCATTTATTCAACTAATATGAGAAAGCCTTCTCTGTGCCAGGCACTGCTGGAGGCTCTGGTTATAAGTAATGAATGCTGCAAAGCCCTTGCTCTCCCCAGTGGGAGACAACAAACAAACAAACAAAGGAAGGGGTGAGTGGAGTTAAGAAGCAAAGAAAACAGAGTGGAGTCTTGGAGTGTGGCTTCTCCACCACAGCAGAGGTGCAGGGCTCAGCTGCTGGGGGCGGCCTGAGAACCAGCCCACACAGAAGAAAGCTGAGCCAAGCTGCAGAATGAGAGGACAGGGCTAGGGTCTTGACGACTGCATTTTTGTCCTGAGTTTCAGCCTTGCCTGAAGGGACACCTACCCTCCTGGTGTGCGTAGTCCTTTGAATCAATCCACTTGTGCACACCTCACCCTGCTTTTTCTTTTTTTCTTAAATCAGAGTTCGGTTTCTATCACAGACATCTGAGAAAGTCCTGACTCATGCAAGCGGTTAAAAGTTTCTTATTTGCTTGTTTTTCTCTCCATTTAGAGAAATATTTCACTGTGTGGCCTCAAGCAGGAGGGCTGTGCGGAGGAGGGGGTGGGGCAGGAAGGGGAAGGGCTGGAGGCTGAGTGATGGGAGAGCAGGAGAGCCCTCAGACCCCCGCGAAACTCAGCCCTCTCTTGGTGAGAGCACATTAGTGGTCACCACGCATCTGTGGACTTCTTTATTAATTGCTCCTTTGAGTCTAAAACCCAGTTATTTTATTAAAATTATGAAACCATCAAGCAACCTGACAATGACAATAATGCCTTTGTAATGTCTGTGTGGTAACAATCCTTCCCTTGTCTTCTGAGCAATATATTCATTCCTGTGACTATTGAGTGGGCAGGAACAATAGAACAGTGTGATTAATGGAACCCTCCCCAGCCTTCTCCAGAGAGTGACAGGGCTGGGAGAGGAAAGCAAAGCCTTCTTCTATCAGGAGTAGATTATTAATAATTCCATTCCCTTCAGACCAGTTATGATCATTAATCTATCCTGAGTCTAAAGTCCTAGAAATCTGAAGCCTTGACTATGGGCAGACGGAGACAGCCCCTGCTCTAATGGCATGCATGTCAAAGAGCTGTCTACCCCTCCCGAGGACAGACCCAAGGGAGTGCCTTGTGTAGACCCTGGAAGCAGCCTCAAGGCTGCCTGAGCAGGAATTCCAGGGTCCTGGAGTAGACAAAGCATGGATTGGAAGGGGAGTATGGGCTTTGGGTGGACATGTCCCCTTTGACCCTTCCATCCCTCTACCCATGAGAAGTGGAGAGGTCAGAGCAGGGCCCTCTACGGTGTAAGACCAAAAAAGGGGCTCCATCTTCCCCACATCTAAGAGTCCTGCACTTGAGTGTGAGCCTGCAAATCCCTTCTGCCACATCTGGACTCTGGAAAGCAGGAGGAAGACCAAAAAACCTTAGAGTAGAATGGCACATGAAAGCATCTCTTCGGGTTCTTATTTGATGGATAATAGAAGACGGCCCAGAGAGTCAGTGGCTTGCCTGGGGTCTCATGTGGGCAAACTGTGCCCAGAGTCTGTGCTCTTAGTCACCACATATTAGGGCCTCCCTGGGCACATACCAGGTGCTCAGTAGGATTCTTTGTGCCAGCCCTCCTCTGTCATGGCTGCCATAGAAACAGGCCCCAGGTGAGAACACCGGCAGAGGGCTGAGGAACATGAGATAAAGAGTGTGGGTTCCAGGTGGCGGCAGGAAGCAGTGAGGGTGTGGAGAAGGGGTGGGGAGATGTGACTACCTCATCAAGAAAGACCATCCTGTACTGATCTGTAAAGGAAAACCAGACAGTAGAGTACTATGAAGGGACTCAGAGCTGCTGAACACAGGAAGCTGAGGTGAGGCGAGGGCCTGGAAATGCCTACCCTGGAGGAGGCACACAGACGAGGAGGGACAGGTAAGGGAGATGTGAATACACATAGGGATACTGAGAAGGAAAGGATTAGCCATGGGGGTGATGGCTTCAAGAGCATCCCACCCCATCCATTCTGGGAGACCCTCCCTCTGCAATTCCTTTCCAGACTGAAAGACTGAGAGGTACTGAGCTGGACAGGAGGGGTGACAGCTGAACTACAGCACCATTGATTGAGCCGAGGGGAAACATGCCCTACCTTTGTTCTCCTCAATCTAAATTGAATCTGGGTGGGGGAAAGATTACAGGATGGAAGTGAAAACTCAACTGCATTTCAAATTACACTGATTGGAATGGAAATAGTCTTGGAGGCTTCGAGGAGGAATGGCCAGTCCTGGTACAAGGCTTACTTCACTTTGATTCACATTTTTGTGTAGAAAGGGGCAGAAATACTAAAAACTAAACTCAAATGATAATAATACTAAAAACTAACAGTCTGGCAACTGGCAAATGTGCTGAGGCCAGGGAGATTCTGAATCTGGTGTCCACACTCTCCCACCTAGAGGCCAGGCTTCACAGGGTCCAGAGGCTCCCCTGCAGAGAGAGGAGCCACACACCCACCACCTGTGTCTCTAGCCAGGAAAGCCAGTGCTGTGACCTCTGGGAAATGGAGACAATCTCCCCACCCCTGATCACCTAGCCCCTCTGCTCCCAGGACCCAACTATACATGCCTGGTTGTGGAAGCAGAGGGTGCTGGAGAAGAGTAGTAGCTAGGAAGTTGCCAGCCTGTCCCCAAGTCTGTCCTCTGTGGGGCCCCCAGAGTCACACACCCTTAAAGAGGGAGAACGTTCTCCTCTGTCCATAATGACCCAGGCTCCCTGGCCCAGTCTGTAGTACCCTCAGAAACCCTATTTGGTAAGTCCAGCAGGGGTGGAGGGCAGAGCCCCGGGATACCAGCAATCATCCTAGGAGCTCATCAGTTTCCCCCCTTTCCTTAGGCCATACCCCATCTTATCTCTCCCTGAAATTAAGCAGCATTCAGTAGCCTGCAGAAAACAAGTCCATTATTTTCTTTTATGTTAGTCTAAATTAAATCTGCAAATGTAAAGAAGGACTAGTGTGAGAACAAGCCAACCTCACCAGCCACTGGCAGAGCGTGAAAGGATGTGGATGTGGACATGCTGGAGGGTGAGCCTTACTGGAGTGAGGGCACATGGATTAGTGTCTGGGAAGGGAACGTGGGCCATGATGCCTGACCTACTTCTGGTGAGGTCCCTCGAATTCTAGATGGCATATATTTAAAAGCAGTCTGTCCGGTGGTTTTGAAACCACATACAAGCCCCTGTGTCCCTGTCCTTTGAAATAAAAGACTTTTGCTTTAGTCTCTCAGGCCTCTTTTGAGTCTCAAAAGGCTGGTTCAAGAGTTAATGATTAGGAAATGTGAAAACATAGAAACAAAGAATAGTTGTTGGGTCGGGAAACTGGTAACAATTTAGACTATAAACCAGGTAACAATTTAGACTATAAACCAGCAACGTAGCAGTCACCAAACTCCTAGTTTCCTGAAAGATACAGATAAAAGTCTGACACACATTTCTAAGTTGTTTTTACAGGAAGTAGACCCACCAGATGAAAAGTGCTGACAACAAACACATAGACCCCAGACCAGTTGAAACCAGAAGGTTTATGGTGCTCGAAACTTCACCTTGATACTAACCAATTCAAGAATTTGGCATGAGCTCATCATACACCCTGCAGCTCCCTCCCTCACAATGTCTTTAAAAACCCTTCCCTGAAAGCCATCAGGGAGTTCCAGTCTTTTGAGCATGAGCTGCCTATTTTCCTTGCTTGCCCTGCAGTAAATGCTGTACTTCCCTTGGCCACAACCCAGTGTCCGTAGATTGGCTTTACTGAGCGAGGGCGAGTGAACCCAAGTCCAGTAACAGTTTCAGGAGTGAGAAGGAGAAAAGTCGAGAGATGTGTGGCCCTGCCCCTGCCAAAACCTCTCTGCCTAGCCAATCCAGGATCCACTCGGCAGAAGCCAGCAGGGTCATTACTATTCCTCTCATGAGAATTTGGGCTCCCTGGAACCCACATGGCTGGAGAGAACTCAGCTCGAAATCTCACAGTGGGTCTCACTCCTTTCAGCTAAGCCGTCTTGTCTTTAGAGGGCTCTTAAAGAGGGATACTCTGCCTGGTCCTGGTGAGGAAGATCCAGAATGTGGAGCACTAGATAGGGATAGTGGGTGGTTGGGAAAACAAAGTTCTTCAAATGACTTAACCTGCTGATAGGGTTACCAGATAAAATACAAGATGCCTAGTTAAATGTGACTTTCATACAAACAACACAGTTTTTTATAAGTATGCCCCATTCAATACATGGGGTATGCTTACACTAAAATATTATTAATTATCTGAAATGTAAATGTAACTGGGCATTTTGTATTTTTATTTGCTCAGTCTGGGAACCCTAACTGCTGAGGGCCAGTAACATCTTGTAAATAAAACCCAGGGAGCTACAATCTCTGTGTGTCCTCCCAACAAGCCAGCTTTCAGAGAAAGGAGCAGGCAATGTCAACCAGGAATTTCTTCATCACTGTACCAAAGCCACCACAAATGAGTTTACAAATTGAATTCTGTCTGTTTAGTGAGGGCTTCCCTGAGACTGCTGCTTGAAGACAGACATATTCTGTGTCCCAGTCATATCTGTGTCCCCCACCACAGGGCTCAGTTCAAGTCCTGGTGTTCTGGGAATCAGGGATTTTTGGGTTTACTTCCACTTCTTCTGGACACAACCTTTCTAAGGCTCAAGTGTCCTCATCTGTAAAATGGGATCAATAATCTCTTCTCACTATTAATTGTCAAGAACAAATGAGAAATTCTAGGAAAATATTTGAAGCATTTTAAATCGAACACTATACAAGATTTGTGTTGCTCTTGAAACACGATTATTGAATTCCATTGAATAGAAATTCTTCATTTGGTCCCTTCCACCTCTTCAGGAACAGCCCACCATGCAAAGAAATTTCCTCCCATAGTGCCGCTGCTGTTAGTACCTGGGCTTCTGGTGCGGGATGTGGGCGGAGACATGCTGCCTGTCAGCGAGCATGGTGGCCCCACCACAGACATTCACAGTGAAGTCTCCCACCCCCACTCCCGCATCTGCAGACAAATACTGCAGGCATTGCATCATTTCCCAGCTTGGGGAACCACTGGTCTGTTTGTTTTTAAAGGGAAATAAAGGCTGCAGGGGATGAGGATTGTCAGGAGTGAGTGTAATTTAAGCTACCTGAAATATCAAGATGGACAGATAGCAAGGACACATCCGTGGGCACAGGTTGGCTCCCACACTTCTGACAATATACTCAGCAACTGTTTCCCATGCCTACTATGCGCCAGCTCTTCCCTTTGGCAAGCAAAGGCAGGGATGCTGCCACCGCTCAGTGCAAGGCAGGGTGCCCATTAGATGCTTCCCCTGCCCAAGCCTTACATTGTTGCATCCCAACCTTGGACGGGGCCCTTCTCCTCCACACATCCTCCACAGCACCTCTCCTGAGGGGGCACATGGAGCTGCGCTGGGCTTGGTGATGCCCAGCAAGTCTCAAGACCTCCCAGAGTTCGAGCTGACACCCACCCTTACACACTCTGAGGCTGGGGTGGAGGTTCCCTTTCATGATTAAACCTGATGAGCCTCAGCTTTCATGGAAAGCCAGCTTATTGAGTCTCATCAAAGAAAGTAGTCAGAGCTTTGTGGCAGCTCACCACTCTCAGAGAGCCTTCCCAGGTTTCTTCAGCTCACACCCTTCCCTGCTTCCTTTCTGTTTCTTGGTGGACACTGATCATCTGTCTCATCCTGCCAAGAATATCTCCAGCTCCTGGGCCAGGCCAGTGGCTGCTCTCAGTAACTACCTCAGGGCTGGGGACACAGGGCTGTATAGACTGAGACTCAGTTAGCGTTTTTAGAAATCTATACCCAAGTGTTTTCCAGACAGGTTAAAAAAAATCCATAAGAATTAATGGAACACACAGCATGACAATCAGCATACAGTGCTAATGGGTATCTTCCCAGCAGGAAAATCAGCCCTGGGGTAAGTAGTGTGAGTCCCTGCAGGAGGAAATGACAAAGAGCCCTTTTCACTCCCAAGTGCAGCTGTCCAGGAAGGCCAGGAGGGCTCCTTCTTGCAGATCACTCATGCCTGCCAAACTGGGCTAAGGTAGAGAGGGACAGCAGGTGAGGAACACATGCAGAGTGATGGGAAGATGCAGGCATCCACAGTTCAGGAGGGCAGCAGAGCTAAGAAGTATGCAGTGATGGTTTCCTTGAGTAGCAACTTCGTCAAGTTCTAACATCAGGGGTTAAGCCTAATAAGGGCTCTGGGGTCGCAGCACCCTGGTCAACACTACCTTTTAACAATCATCTCTAGGCCTCCTGGCTTTTGTTTCATTCTGCTTCCTCTACAGACTTTTCATCAAGGTCATAACGATCATCATGGCAATGCATTATCCTTGAAAACCGTACTAATATGATATCATTTGGCGGGAATGTGCTCAGAAGAACCTCCTGCCCCCATTTCCCATTTCCTGCAGCTAGGGGTTATTTGTCTTCAGGGCACAGACAGCATCTTCTCACTCCTTAGATCACCCAGAGGTGTGTGGTGTTGGGACCTGATCACCCCTGATGATGGGGAGGAATGTGCAAGCATTTGCCAGGAAGGAAGACAAGGCTGGCTTCTAATGAGAAACTGGAGAATCCTCCAGGTTGGAAGATCAGGTGCTAGTCTTGGCTCCAGCTGCATGTCATTCGGCATTACATCATTTCTCTAACAGTGTCCTCATTTGTATAATTAGGGGATAGAATATTTTACCAAAATTTCTTTACCCCTTTAAGAACCTGCATTAAGTATCTACTGTATTCCAGGCACTGGTCCAGGCACTTGGGCTACATTAATAAGCTAGACAGAAATCCCTAATGCAGGAGTGAGGAGTGCTCAGGACACAACTCTGAATATGGTTGTCAGGGGAGACTCCATTGAAAAGGTGCTACTCTGTGGCTCTTTTCCTTCCACCTCACATGGCAAGGCCCATGAATGATGAGTTGTTCATTTATAAATAGACCAGGCCAAGAAAATCTTAACTTTTCATAAGTGAAGATCAAGAACTCATGAATTTGAAAACTAGGCTTATGAATGATTCTACTTATATTAATTTAATTATAACAGTCTGTTTAATAACATCTTATTAATCCAATAGAAAACTTCCTTTAAAAATAATGGAAAACTACAATTGAATTATTCCTGAATCAAATTATGCCCTGACCTTGGGCTCCTTGGCAATTCATAAATGAGGTCCTTTTGGTGGATGCATCACATCTCCTCTCTCACGTTGTTATTTTGTCTCATGTTCCACACTTGTTTCCAGCTTCTGACACCTCATCTTGCCTCCTTTTCACAGAGCCAGCTATTGTTCTCTCATGTTTCTGTCTAACGCAAAGCAGAGAAAGAGATCCAGAGGAAAAATGTGGAGAGTGGAAGATGGTTTGGGATTTGTGGGGTTTAAGGAAGTGAATAGCAGTCTCTCCTTCCCAGGGTCTCTTCAACAGTCAGAGAGGCCTCATCGGCTGTGGGGAAGAAGGGCTGCTTACATCCACTTGTGAGCACTAGATGGAAGAAGGGATTTGTAGAGGCTCTTTAGCAACACTGGAGCAAAATTAAGCCACCCTACACAACCTTGTGATCCTGTGTCCTCACTCCCAGAGCCTGATCAAAACATTCCTCCACTCCATTCACTAGGTCTCCAAGTCCTAGGGGGTGGGGGAGAAAGGAAAATTCCTTTGTTCAGGATAATCATAGCTGTTCTGTGGCATCTCTTCAGTTCAGGGCAGCTCAGCCAGGAACCCCAGCTTTGTCTCTCTGGCAGATCAGTCAGTAGATGAGGTGTGCTACTCTTAAGCTATGTCACATGGGCACAGTAGACAAATGCCAAGCATTTGAAGAAATTCCTTGGGAGTCTCTTTACACCAAGGGTCATAGGAGAGGCCAGGAAATTAGTCCCCTTGGGGCATGGCCTGATCTTTCCTCTAAGCCAAGCAAGGATTGTAAACTGAGTACTAACAACTCCTTCTATAGCCCAAGAAGGGAAAGGCAGGAGCCTTGGAGATCTGCTCTTAAGAGAGACCTGCCAGGTGAGAGGAAAGACCAAGATCCTAGCTAACCACTGATACTGGCTGCTGAGTCAAGAGCTAATTTTTTTTTGGGGGGGGGTGGAGCTGAGAAGTTAGATCAATGAGGAATACGTTGTTGAGAATCCCTTTTGCCTGCCCAGCTCATTGAACCATTAGTCAGGCAATGGCTGAGAATGACCCATCAAAGAATCAATACAAGGAAGAAGTAAAACTGTCACTGTTTGCAGATGACGTGGTGCTATACATAGAAAATCCTAAAGATCCACCAAAAAACTACTAGAGCTCATCAATGAATTCAGTAAAGTTGCAGAATACAAAATAAATATACAGAAACCTGTTGCATTTCTATATACTAACAACAAACTGTTAGAAAGAAAAATTAAGAAAATAATCCCATTTATAATCACATCAAAAAGAATAAAATACCTAGGGCTAAACCTACCTAAGGAGGTAAAAGACCTGTACTCAGGAAACTGTAAGACACTGATGAAAGAAATTGAAGATGACACAAACAGATGGAAAGATATACCATGTTCATGGATTGTAAGAATTAATATTGTTAAAATGACTACACTACCCAAGGCAAACTACATATTCAATGCAATCCCTATCAAAATACCAAAGGCATTTTTCACAGAACTAGAACAATTAATGTTAAAATTTGTATGGAAACACAAAAGACCTTGAATAATTTACAAAATCCTGAGAAAGAAAAACAGAAGTGGAGGAATCATGCTCCCTTACTTCAGACTATACTACAAAACTACAGTCATCAAAACAGTATGGTACTGGCACAAAAACAAACACATAGATTAATGGATTAATAGAATAGAGAGCTCAGAAATAAACCCACGGACTTACGATCAATCAATCTATAAGAGAGGAGGCAAGAATATACATTGGAGAAAAGACAGTCTCTTTAATAAGTGGTGCTGGGAAAACTGGGCAGCTACATGTAAAAGAATGAAATTAGAACATTGTCCAATACCATATACAAAAATAAACTCAAAATGCTCAAAAACTAAATGTAAGACTGGAAGCCATAAAACTCCTAGAAGAAAACATGGGTGGAATACTCTTTGACATAAATTGTAACAATACGATTCCCCAAAAGGCAAGACTCCCCAAAAGGCAAGAACCTACCCACGTACCTGGGTAGGGCAAAAGGAAAAAAGGAAAAACAGAGACAAAAAAAACAGTGACAGGACCTGCACCTCTGGGAAGGAGCTGTGAAGGGGGAAAAGTTTCCAAACACTAGGAAGCCCCTTCACTGGCGGAGAGAGGGGGTGGGCGGGGGAGAAGCTTTGGAGCCACGGAGGAGAGCACAGCAACAGGGGTGCAGAGGGCAAAGCGTAGAGATTCCCACACAGAGGTTCAGTGCTGACAAGCAATCACCAGCCTGAGAGGCTTGTCTGTTCACCTGCTGGGGCGGGTGGGGGCTGGGAGCTAAGGCTCAGGCTTCGGAGGTGATCCCAAGGAAAGGACTGGGGTTGACTGCGTGAACACAGCCTGATAGGGGCTAGTGAACCACAGCTAGCCAGGAGGGAGTCCGGGAAAAAGTCTGGAACTGCCTAACAGTCAAGAGACCATTGTTTCGGGGAATGCAAGGAGAGGTGATTCAGAGCACTGCCTAAAAGAGTTTCCTAGATGGGCACAAGCCACGGCTATCAGCATGGACACCAGAGATGGGATTGAAACACAAATGCTGCTGCTGCAGCCACCAAGAATCCTGTGTGCAAGCGCAAGTCACTATCCACATCCCTCCCCCCAGGAGCCTGTGCAGCCTGCCATGGTCAGGGTCCTGTGATCCAGGGACAACTTCCCTGGGAGAACACACGGGACACCTCAGGCTGTTGCAATGTCACACCAGCCTCTGCTGCCACAGGGTCCCCTCACATTCTGTCCCCCTCCTCCTCCAAGCCTGAGTGAACCAGAGCCCCTAATCAGCCGCTCCTTTAACCCTCTCCTATCTGGGTGAAAAACAGATGCCAGACAGTGACCTACATGCAGAGGTGGCGCCAAATCCAAACTGAACCCCAGGAGCTGTGGGAACAAAGAAGAGAAAGGGAAATTTCTCCGTGCAGCCTCAGAAGCAGTGGATTAAATCTCCACAGTCAACTTGATGTACCCTGCACATGTGGAATAACTGAATAGACAATGAATCATCCCAAAATTGAGGCAGTAGACTTTGGGAGCAACTGTAGACTTGGGGTTTGCTGTATGCAACTGACTAGTTTCTGATTTTTATGTTTATCTTAGTTTAGTATTTAGCACTTGTTATCATTGGTGGATTTGTGTATTGGTTTGGTTGCTCTCTTTCCTTTTTTTTATTACTTTTTATGTTTTAAAAAAAATTTTTTAATCTTAATAACTTTATTTTATTTTTTCTTTCTTTCTCCCTTTTCTTCTGAGCCGTGTGGCTGACAGGGTCTTCGTGCTCTGGCCAGGTGTCAGGCTTGAGCCTCTGAGGTGGGAGAGCCGAGTTCAGGACATTGGACCACCAGAGACTTCCTGGCTCCACATAATATCAATCAGCAAGAGCTCTCCGAGAGATATCTGTTTCAATGCTAAGACCCACCTACACTCAATGACCAGCAAGCTACAGTGCTGGACACCCCATGACAAACAACTAGCAAGACAGGGACACAACCCCACCCATTAGCAGAGAGGCTGCCTAAAATAATAATAAGGTCACAGGCACCCCAAAACACACAACCAGATGCGGTCCTGCCCATCAGAAAGACAAGATCCAACCTCACCACCAGAACACAGACACCAGTCCCCTCCATCAACAGGCCTACACAACCCACTGAACCAACCTTACCCACTTGGGGCAGACAACAAAAACAACAAGAACTACAAACCTGTAGCCTGCAGAAAGGAGACCCAAACACAGTAACTTAAGCAAAATGAGACACAGAGAAATAGTCAGCAGATGAAGGAGCAAGGTAAAAACCCACCAGACCAAACAAATGAAGAGGAAATAAGTCTACTGGAAAAGGATTCCAAGTAATGATAGTAAAGATGAACCAAAATCTTGGAAATGGAATAGAGAAAATACAAGAAGCGTTTAACAAGGACCTAGAAGAACTAAAGAGCAAACAAACAATGATGAACAACACAGAAAATGAAATTAAAAATTCTCTAGAAGGAATCAGTAGCAGAATAACTGAGGCAGAAGAACGGATAAGTGACCTGAAAGAGAAAGTAGTGGAAATAACAACTGCAGAGCAGAATAAAGAAAACAGAATGAAAATAATTGAGGACAGTCTCAGAGATCTCTGGGACAATGTTAAATGTGACAACATTCGAATTATAGGGGTACCAGAAGAAGAAGAAGAGAAAAAGAAAGGGACTGAGAAAATATTTCAAGAGATTATAGATGAAAACTTCCCTAATATGGGGGAAAAAAATTGTCAATCAAGTCCAGGAAGTGCAGAGAGTTCCATACAGGATAAATCCAAGGAGAAACACTCCAAGACACATATTATCAAACTATCAAAAATTAAATACAAAAAAAAAATATTAAAAGCAACAAGGGAAAAGCAACAAATAACATACAAGGGAATCCCCATAAGGTTAACAGCTGACCTTTCAGCAGAAATTCTGCAAGCCAGAAAGGAGTGCCAGGACATTTTTAAAGTGATGAAAGGGAAAAATCTACAACCAAGATTACTCTACCCAGCAAGGATCTCATTCAGATTTGACAGAGAAATTAAAACCTTTACAGACAAGCAAGAGCTGAGAGAGTTCAGCACAACCAAACCAGCTTTACAACAAATGCTAAAGGAACTTCTCTAGGCAGGAAACACAAGAGAAAGAAAAGACCTACAATAACAAACTCAAAACAATTAAGAAAATGGTAATAGAAACATACATATTGATAATTACTTTAAATGTACATGGATCAAATATTCCAACCAAAAAATGTAGACAGGCAGAACAGATACAAAAACAAGACCCATATATACACTGTCTACAAGAGACCCACTTCAGACCTGGAGGCACATACAGACTGAAAGTGAGGGGATGGAAAAAGATATTCCATGCAAATGGAAATCAAAAGAAAGCTGGAGTAGCAATTCTCATATCAGACAAAATAGACTTTAAAATAAAGACTATTATAAGAGACAAAGAAGGACACTACATAATGATCAAGGGATCAATCCAAGAAGATATCACAATTGTAAATATTTATGCACCCAACATAGGAGCACCTCAATACATAAGGCAAATTCTAACATCCATAAAAGGGGAAACAACAGTAACACAAGAATAGTAGGGGACTTCAACACCCCACTTTCACCAATGGACAGATCATCCAAAATGAAAATAAATAAGGAAACACAAGCTTTAACTAATACATTAAACAAGATGGACTTAATTGATATTTATCGGACATTCCATCCAAAAACAACAGAATACACTTTCTTCTCAAGTGCTCATGGAACATTCTCCAGGATAGATCATATTGTGTGTCACAAATCAAGTCTTGGTAAATTTAAGAACACTGAAATTATATCAAGTATCTTTTCCAACCACAACGCTCTGAGACTAGATATCAATTACAGGAAGAACACTGTAAAAAATACAAACACATGGAGGCTAACAATATGCTACTAAATAACCAAGAGATCATTGAAGAAATCAAAGAGTAAATCAAAAATTACCTAGAAACAAATGACAATGAAAACACAACCACCCAAAACCTGTGAGAGGCAGCAAAAGCAGTTCTAAGAGGGAAGCTTATAGCAATACAATCCTACCTCAAGAAACAAAAAACATCTCAAATAAACAACCTAACCTTACACCTAAAGCAATTAGAGAAAGAACAACAACAACAACAACAAAATCCCAAAGTTAGCAAAAGGAGAAATCATAAAGATCAGATCAGAAATAAATGAAAAAGAAATGAAGGAAACAACAGCAAAGATCAATAAAACCAAAATCTGGTGCTTTGAGAAGATAAACGAAATTGATAAACCATTAGCCAGACTCATCAAGAAAAAAATGGAGAAGACTCAAGTCAACAGAATTAGAAATGAAAAAGGAGAAGCTGACTCTGCAGAAATACAAAGGATCATGAGAGATTACTGCAAGCAAGTATATGCCAATAAATGGACAACCTGGAAGAAATGGACGAAGTCTTAGAAGAGCACAACCCTCTGAGATGGAACCAGGAAGAAATAGAAAATTAAAACAGACCAATCAGAAGCACTGAAATTGAAACTGTGATTAATAATCTTCCAAAAAACAAAAGCCCAGGACCAGATGGCTTCACAGGCAAATTCTATCAAACATTTAGAGAAGAGCTAACACCTATCCTTCTCAAACTCTTCCAAAATATAACAGAGGGAAGAACACACCCAAACGCATTCTATGAGGCCACCATCACCCTGATACCCAAACCAAAGATGTCACAAAAAAGGATAACTACAGGCCAATATCACTGAGGAACATAGATGCAAAAATCCTCAACAAAATACTAGCAAACAGAATCCAACAGCACAGTAAAAGGATCATACACCATGATCAAGTGGGGTTTATCCCAGGAATGCAAGGATTCTTCAACATATGCAAATCAATCAATGTGATACACCATATTAACAAATTGAAGGATAAAAACCATATGATCATCTCAATAGATGCAGAAAAAGCTTTGAAAAAATTCAACACCCATTTATGATAAAAGCCCTGCAGAAAGTAGGCACAGAGGGAACTTTCCTCAACATAATAAAGGCCATATATGCAAACCCACAGCCAACATCGTCCTCAATGGTGAAAAACTGAAACCATTTCCTCTAGGATCAGTAACAAGACAAGGTTGTCCACTCTCACCACTCTAGTTTGACATAGTTTTGGAAGTTTCAGCCACAGGAATCAGAGAAGAAAAAGAAATAAAAGGAATCCGAATCAGAAAAGAAGAAGTAAAACTGTCACTGTTTGCAGATGACATGATACTATACATAGAGAATCCTAAAGATGCTACCAGGAAACTCCTAGAGCTAATCAATGAATTTGGTAAAGTAGCAGGATACAAAATTAATGCACAGAAATCTTTTGCATTCCTATACACTAATGATGAAAAATCTGAAAGAGAAATTGTGGAAACACTCCCATTTACCATTGCAACAAAAAGAAGAAAATACCTAGGAATAAACCTACCTAGGGAGACAAAAGACCTGTATGCAGAAAACTATAAGACACTGATGAAGGAAATTAAAGATGATACAAACAAATGGAGAGATATACCATGTTCTTGGATTGGAAGAATCAACATTGTGAAAATGACTATACTACCCAAAGCAATCTACAGAGTCAATGCAATCCCTATCAAAATACCAATGGCAGTTTTCACAGAGGTAGAACAAAAAATCTTAAGAATTGTATGGAAACACAAAAGACCCCGAATAGGCAAAGCAATCTTGAGAAAGAAAAATGGAGCTGGAGGAATCAGGCTCCATGACTTCAGACTATACTACAAAGCTACAGTAATCAAGACAGTACGGTACTGGCACAAAAACAGACATACAGATCATTGGAGTAGGATAGAAAGCCCAGAGACAAACCCACGCACATATTTTTACCTTATCTTTGATAAAAGAGGCAAGAATATACAACGGAGAAAAAACAGCCTCTTCAATAATTAGTGCTGGGAAAACTGGACAGCTACATGTAAAAGAATGAAATTAGAACACTCCCTAACACCATACATGAAAATAAACTCAAAATGGATTAAAAACCTAAATGTAAGGTAAGATACTTTTATTAAACCTTTAGAGGAAAACATAGGCAGACTACTCTATGACATAAATCACAGCAAAATCCTTTTTGACCCACCTCCTAGAGAAATGGAAATAAATCAAAAATAAACAAGTGGGACCTAATGAAACTTAAAAGCTTTTGCACAGCAAAGGAAACCATAAACAAGACGAAAAGACAACCCTCAGAATGAGAGAAAATATTTGCAAATGAAACAACTGACAAAAGATTAATCTCCAAAATATACAAGCAGCTCATGTAGCTCAATATCAAAAAAACAAAAAACCAATCGAAAAATCGGCAGAAGACCTAAATAGACATTTCTCCAAAGAAGATATAGATTGCCAACAAACACATGAAAAGATGCTCAACATCACTAATCATTAGAGCAATGCAAATCAAAACTACAATGAGTTATCAACTCACACCAGTCAGAATGGCCATCATCAAAATATCTAGAAACAATAAATGCTGGAGAGGGTGTGGAGAAAAGGGAACACTCTTGCACTGTTGGTGGGAATGTAAATTGATACAGCCACTATGGAGAACAGTATGGAGGTTCCTTAGAAAACTAAAAATAGGACTACCATATGACCCAGCAATCCCACTACTGGGCATATACCCTGAGAAAACCATAATTCAAAAAGAGTCATGTATCACAATGTTCATTGTAACACTATTTACAATAGCCAGAACGTGGTTGCAACCTAAGTGTCCACCAAAAGATGAATAGATAAAGAAGATGTGGCACCTATATACAATGGAATATTACTCAGCCATAAAATGAAACAAAATTGAGTTATTTGTAGTGAGGTGTATGGACCTAGAGTCTGTCATACAGAGTGAAGTAAGTCAGAAAGAGAAAAACAAATACCGTATGCTAACACATATATATAGAATCTAAAAAATAAAGAAAAGAAATGGTGCTGAAGAACCTAGGGGCAAGACAGAATATAGTCACAGACATAGAGAATGGGCTTGAGGACACATGGAGGGGGAAGGGTATGCTGGGACGAGGTGAGAGATTAGCATTGACATATATACACTACCAAATGTAAAATAGATACCTAATGGAAAGGAGCCGCATAGCACAGGGAGATCAGCTCAGTGCTTTGTGACCACTTAGAGGGGTGGAATAGGGAGGGTGGGAGAGAGATCCAAGAGGGAGGTGATATGGGGATATATGTATACGTATAGCTGATTCACTCTGTTATACAGCAGAAACTAACACAACATTGTAAACCAATTGTACTCTAATAAAGATGTTTTAAAAAATAAAAATAAAAAGTAAAATAAAATAAATTAAAAAAATAAAAACAGAACATTTTCATTACGTTTCAGTAGAGAATCGTGTATGGAAATACGGTCAAGAAGTTTTTTTTTCCCTTAACTTATGTGCAGCCCAAACATCAAAGTGATTAACATAACCAGGCTGGTTCAAATGATTTTCAACACTTGATTTGGATATTTTGAGTATGTTGACTATCTCCAGTGTGGTATAACATTGATTGTTCTCAGTTAAGGTCTCCATTTGTTTGCTATCAACTTCAGCTGGTCTACCTGACCATGGAGCATTGTCCAGCGAGAAATCTCCAGCATGGAACTTCACAAACCACTCATGAGACTTTCGATCCAGCACAGCACCTTCTCCATACACTGCACAAATCTTTTTTTGCGTTTCAGTTGTGTTTTCACCTGTCTTGAAATAATAAAGCATAATATGCTGAAAATGTTGCTTTTTTTCTTCCATCTTCAATATTAAAATGGCTACACAAAAATCCAAAAAAATTTTAAAAACCTTATTAAAAAATGGGCAAGAGACCTGAATAGCCATTTTTCCAAAGAAGACATACAGATGGCTAACAGGCACTTGAAAAGATGTTCAATCATCAGAGAAATGCATTATCAAAATCTCAATGAGATAGCACCTCACACCTGTCAGAATGGCTATCATAAAAAAGACCACAAATAACAAATATTTCTGAGGATGTGGAAAAAAGGGAACCCTTGTACATTGTTGGTGAGAATGTAAATTGGTGCAGGCACTGTGGAAAACAGTATGGTGGTTTCTCAAAAAAACTAAAAATAGAACTACCATATGACTCAGCAATTCCACTCCTGGGTATATATCTGAAGAAAATGAAAACAGTAATTTGAAAAGATACATGTACCTCAATGTTCATTGTTCATAGCAGTATTATTTACAATTGCCAAGGTATGGAAGCAACCTAAGTGTTCAATAGTTGAATGGATAAAGAAGGTGTGATATATATACATACACACACACACACACGTACCCCTACACACACACACAATAGAATATTACTCAGCCATAAAGAAGAATGGATTTTGCCTTTTGCAATAACATGGATGAACTTGGAGGGTATTATGCTTTGTGAAATGAGTCATACAGAGAAAGGTAAATACTGTATGATATCACTTGTATGTGGAATCTAAAAAATAAAACAAACTAGTGAATATAACAAAAAATAAACAGACTCACACGTATAGAGAATAAACTTGTAGTTACCAGTGGGGAGAAGGAAGGGGGGAGGGACCAATAGGGGCATAGGATTAAGAGATACAAACTATTATATATAAAATAAAGAAGCTACAAGGATATATTGTACAATACAGGGACTATAGTCAATATTTTATAATAACTATAAATGGAGTATAACCTTTAAAAATTGTGAATTACTATGTTGTACATCTGGAACTTATATAATATTGTTCATCAGCTATACCTCAATTAAAAAAGAAAAAAGAATCAAGGCTATGAAGAAGAGTAATAATAGTGGTGGAGGTGATGAAGATGATGGTGATAGCGGGCTTGGTGGTGAGGATCATGAGGACATCATTCCGTTACTTTGCACTTCGTGCCTTGCCACATGGGCCTTCTCAACATGACAATTTTTTTTTCATCAAAGCCAGCAAGGGCTCTCTCCCTTGAGTCAATAAAATCAGCTAGCAAGATGGAAATTATAATCTTCTGTAACCTAATCATGACAGTGACACCCCATCATCTTTGCCATGTTCCATGGATTAGGAGCAAGTTACAAGTTGTTAGGCCAACCCACAATCCAGGAGAAAAGATTACACAAAGGTATGACTAGTAGAAAATAGGACTCATTGGGGGGCAACTTAGAGTCTGCCTACTGCACTAACCCTTCAGCTAAAGTTGGTGACATGAGGGATCCCAGGTAAAATCAGCAAAGGAACAGCCCAAACAACTCACAGAATTGTGAGGAAAAAAAATTATTTTAAGCCATTAAATTTTGTGGTGGTTTGTTATACAATAACAGCTAACCGAAGCAATTCAATTTCATATCAGAAATGGCATCCTGCTTTAATAAAAACCTAAAACATATGACATTAACTTTGAGAATGAGGACCAGACAGAGGCTGTAAAAGTGGCTTCCAGAAAGCTGCTGGTGGAGGCTGAAAATTCCTGGAGAAGCTGGAGGGGGGCTACATTTGTTACGTATCAGTGGAGTAATTGCAAAAACTTGCCTATGGTAAGTTGGTAGATAGAAAATGTACCTAATGAACTTGTGGATGGGGCTAAGGAGATCTCCAGGCAGTATGTAGAATATATTAATTGGCTTTTTATTTCTAATCTGTATATGGGGAAGTATAGAAAGAGAGGAATAAACTGAAGAAGGAACTGCTCAGTTTGCAAGCAGAATTTAGAGGAAATATAAAGGAACCAAAATTTTCTGGAGTGGAAAACAAACTTGTTTCTCATCTTCAGTTTCTTCAACCAGATAAATTCCTGCCAAGTAAACTAAAACCTGGGTGGAAATTAAACACAGGGTGCTACAAGAAAATGTGTCCTCATGCTCAAGATCATTTAATGTTATGATATGGAAATCCAAGTGCAAACTCCTGCCTGACACTGCCCCTTAGGCCAAGATAGTGAATTGGAAGCAATACCACATTCCAAGTGCAATGCCAGGGATCAGTGCTGTCCTCGAAGACTAAAGGATGCAGTGAGAGTAGTTCCTATTATATCCCTGATTTTTAATTTACCTGGAATTTACCCTGATTTTTAATAAGGACCTGGAAAAAACAGTGAAAGCTGATCATGGCAGATGAGAAAAGACTGCTGGCTGAAATTGACCCTCAAAATATCGAGGTCCTAATCTCTGGAACCTGTGAGTGTTAATTTATATTGCAAAGGTGGTTTGCAGATTAATTTAATATGTGATTAAGTTAAGGCTCTTGAGATGGCGAGATTATCCTGGATTATCTGGGTGAGCCTTGAATGTAATCATAAGTGTTCTAACAATAGGGAGGCTGAGGAAGATTAGACTACAGAAGAAGGTAATGTGATCCTTGAAGCAAGATGCTATGCTGCCAGATTTGAAAAGGGAAGAAGGGACCATGAGCCAAGGAATGCAGCTCTAGAAGCTGGAAAAGACAAGGAAATCTACTTACCCTTAGCACTCCTGGAGGGAACACCACCCTATTGTCACTATGATTTCAGCCCAGTGAAACTAATTTTAGACTTCTTGACCAAGCTCCTTAAGTGTGCAGGAATACATGTGTGTTGTTTTAAATCACTAAATTTGAGGTAATTTGTTACAGCATCCATAGGAAATTAACATTACCAAAAATTGTAAAAAAAAAAAAAAAAAATCAAATTGTATCCCAAACTGTAGCAGCTATAGCAGATATTGTATTTTTACTAGAATAGATCAACCCAATCTCTGTCATAAGTAACAACTATTGATCTGGTGAATGCATTCCTTTCCATTCCTATCACAAAGAATAATGAAAAGATGTTTGCATTCATTTGGAAAGGACAGCAGCATACATTCACAGTCTTGGAAGAAATCTGGGTTAACTCTTCTTGTTCTCTGTCACAGTATAGTCTAGTTAGACCTTCGTTGTCTTAATATTCCATAGTCACTATGTTAGTGACAATAATGTGAATTGAACCTGGGGAGTATGAAGTGGCAAGTACAATGGATGTACCCAGAGGTTGGGAGATAAACCTTACATAGATTCGAGGTTATCTGAGGAATGCTAGGAAGTTTTTACACTTTGTAGCTCTTACCATTGAGAAAAAGTCACAATTAGCAAGCCTCTTTGGAAGTAGCACATACCACACTTGGAAAACCTGCAACAACCCATTTATTAAATGACTCAGAAAGATGCCAGTTTTTAGTGGAACCAAGAGCAAGAGATAGCTCTAGAGCATATTCAGGCTGCAATACAATCAGTTCTGCCAATGAGCCATATGATAGTGTGTTAGAGGTACCCACAGTGACTAAAGAAAGGATATCTCGGGCAAGTCCTAATTGAAGAGTCTCAGTGCAGACCCCTAGGGTTTTGCAGCAAGTCAGTGACATCATGTGTTAGTCTATCAGTGCTGCTATAACAAAATTTCACAGATTGAGTCACTTAAATGACAAAGTTTATTTTCTCACAGTTCTGGAACCCAGAAGTCCAAGATCAAGGTACTGTCAGGCATAGTTTCTGGTGAGAGCTCTCTTCCTGGCTTTCAAACAGCCACATTCTCACTGTGTCCTCAGCCACTCCTCTATGCATGTGTGGGGAGGGAGGGAGGGAGGGAGAGGGAGAGAGGGAGAGAAAGGGAGATCTCTGGTTTCTCTGTCTCTCCTTATAAGCACACCAGCCTTATTGGATTAGGGCCCCACCTTTTTGACCTCATTTAACATTGTTTACCACCTTAAAGGTCCCACCTCCAAACACAGTTACACTGGGGGTTAGGGCTACAACACATGAATTTTGAAGGGACACAATTCAATCCATAGTGCATCCACAACAGAAAATTACCTACCATTTGAAGAGCAGCTCCTGGAATGCTACAGGGCCCTGATAGAGACTGGATACCTGATCATAAGACATCAAATTTTTTCCCAAAATTGATCTGAGCTTTACCTCCTGAGCTGAGCAAAGACCACCAATTCACAAGGTTGAGCAAGCACAGCATAAGTTCGTCATATTATGGCAATGATACATTTGAAATCAGGCTGAGTAGATCCAGTGTACATATATAAACTAACACTTGGCCCAGACACTCATATCACCTCTCTTGCACAGATGAGAATCCTTCATACTTAGGACCTTATGAATTCTTATTTTGACCAGCTGAAAAAGGAAAAAATAATCCTTGGTTCATTAATAGATAGCACAACATATTGGTGCAAACCAAAACTGGACTGCTGCTATTCTGTACTATCATTTCAGAGGTGGCAAACAGAAAACTTCTCAGTGGCTAGAGCTTTAAGCAGTACAGCTTGTTATTAACTTGGACTGGAGCAAAAAGTGGCCTGAGACAGGAATATTCAGGACTTTCAGCTGTTGCTAATGGCTTAGCTGTTCATTCAGGAACTTTGGGTGAGGCTGAGAAATTGGAAGAGAGGAGACCAAGAGGTCTCAGGAAGAAGCATACAGGTGGATTTATGAGAGTGGCCTCAAAGTGTGAGGATCTTTGCACCCACTAGAGAGCACAGATTACAGAAGAGGCACTGCTCAACTAGGTAGACCAGATTGCTAGGGACAGAGTAAAGGGACAAAGTAGGTGATTAAGTAGTTAATCCCATAGGGGATTGTAAGTAAAGAAAAAAGTATGGGAGACCCCGGTAAGTTAAAGATTACTCAAGAAAGCAGGTTTGCTTAACCACAGAACCAAGCAGGCTTGCTTAGCAACAAAAGCATGCAACAGAAGCATGAGACATGCCCTAAAACAGTAAAACAATGGTGACATGAGACCCACATCCTACCCAGTGAGCTCAGTAAGTTAATGACCCCTAGGACATGCTCTCTACACACACAAAAAAACAATAATTTATGGAAAGATAACATTTCAAAGTGAAAGACCCTTATTGTACTGAGACCTGAAATAATTTTTCCATAATGCCATGAGAGTGCTGGCTTGACCATGTAGGGAAAAGAAAACTCCCCTGCCCTACCTGGAGGAGGAGCTGATGATGGAAGTTTGACTTCTAGTCAAGAATGAGGAAGAAGGTGGTCTTTTCCCCTCCCCACTTTTCCTTTGCTTATAAAACTGTAGCCCACTAAGTTCTTGGGGTGCGGCACCCTCTCACCTGCCCACTTGTAAGCCTCACAAGCATCCTATTTTAATAAATCACTTCTTATCTATCACTTTGCATCTTGCTGAATTCTTTCTGCACTGAGACATAAAGAATCAGAGGTCCTCAGAGCGCCGCCCCCCAAAAAAATGCCACCTAGCAGTTTCAAGATGACTCATCTTTGGCCACTTCAGTGCTCACACGATGGGTCTGTAAACAGAATAGCCGTGGTGGAAGTGGAGAAGGTTATGCACTGTTACATTAGCTTGAGATTTTTCTCATTAGGACTGATCTGGCCACTGCCATTATTGAACATCTGACTGATAAAAGCAAATATGTACCAAGGCTGGACCCTCAATATGGTACCATCCTTCAAGGACATTGTGTCGGTAGGTTCTCTAGGAAGCAGATGTCCAGATAGAGTTAGAAATACAATAGAGTTATTGGAGATAATGCCTGTGAAAGATAAAGGGAAGAGGGAACAGAGTAGGCAGGAAGAACCTGCCAGCTGTGATGCAAATCTGACACCAGTGAAAGGGGAGGGAGAAAGAAGGAGTGGGTAGGAAGAGACCTCAGACTGAGGTGAATTATAAGGAAGTCTCTACCAGCCCAAGGGGTGCCTCTTGGGAAAAAAGAATTGCTGGTCAGGAATTGTGAACCCGTGTGCCCCTGCCCAAGAAATCTGTGACCTCAGCTTGAAACCAGAGAATCTGAAGGTACCCACAAGATGGAGGATATTGTCTGTTTACCACAGGCTATCTCTTAAAGAGAGATCTGAGCAGTACTCCTCCAGAACAACCAGAGTTACCAACTAGCCACGTAAGGCGACCTGATTACAACAGGCACACCGCACCACGGAGGGAGCAGTGTCTCACTCTCAGACAAAACATTAGTGTTACAGATTCCTGGTAAGGACTTGCCTTATCTGCCTATAGTCTCACAATGTCTGATTGTCAGGAGAGTCCCACATAACATTGTCTCTGACCAAGGGGACAAAATTTATAGTGTAAGAGGTTCAACAATTACAGATGAACAAGGGCTCCAGTCAGTGTTAACTTTGTTAGAGCCAGCTAGTACTGAGTTGGGAGAGCTGATAGTCGAGAACTCAGAATATTTGAGAAGCGATCATTAAAACATTGATAGAGAGAGAGAGGAGAAGATGGCGGAAGAGTAAGACGTGGATATCACCTTCCTCCCCACAGATACATCAGAAGTACACCTACACGTGGAACTGCTCCTATAGAACACCCACTGAACACTGGAGGAAGACGTCAGACCTCCCAAAAGGCAAGAAACTCCCCACGTACCCGGGTAGGGCAAAAGAAAAAAGAAAAAACAGAGACAAAAGAATAGGGATGGGACCTGCACCAGTGGTAGGGAGTTGTGCAGGAGGAAAGGTTTCCACACACTAGGAAGCCCCTTCGCGGGCACAGACTGCGAGTGGCAGCGGGGGCTAGCTTCAGAGCCACGGAGGAGAGCGCAGCAACAGGGGTGCGGAGGGCAAAGCAGAGAGATTCCCGCATAGAGGATCGGTGCCGACCAGCACTCACCAGCCCGAGAGGCTTGTCTGCTCACCCGCTGGGGCAGGGGGGGCTGGGTGTTGAGGGGATCGGGCATCGGTCGGATCACAGGGAGAGGACTGGGGTGGGCGGCGTGAACACAGCCTGAAGGGGTTAGTGCACCACAGCTAGCCGGGAGGGAGTCTGGGAAAAGGTCTGGATCTGCCAAGCAGGCAAGAGACTTTTTCTTGCCTCTTTGTTTCCTGGTGCGCAAGGAGAGGGGATTCAGAGCACCGCCTAAACGAGCTCCAGAGACGGGCGCGAGCCGCGGCTATCAGCGCGGACACCAGAGACGGGACTGAAACGCTAAGGCTGCTGCTGCTGCCACCAATAAGCCTGTGTGCAAGCACAGGTCACTATCCACACTGCCCCTCCCGGGAGCCTGTGCAGCCCGCCACTGTCAGGGTCCCGTGATCCAGAGACAACTTCCCTGGGAGAACACATGGCGCGCTGCAGGCTGGTGTAACGTCACGCAGGCCTCTGCTGCCGCAGGCTCCCCCCACAACCGTATCCTTCCCTCCCCCCGGCCTGAGTGAGCCAGAGTCCCCGAAGCAGCTGCACCTTTAACCCCGTCCTGTCTGAGCAAAGAACAGATGTCCTCAGGCGACCTACAGGCAGAGGCGGGTCCAAATCCAAAGCTGAACCCCGAGAGCTGTGCGAACAAAGAAGAGAAAGGGAAATTTCTCCCAGCAGCCTCAGAAGCAGCGGATTAAAGCTCCAAAAACAACCTGATGTACCTGCATCTGTGGAATACCTGAATAGACAACGATTCATCCCAAATTGAGGAGGTGGACTTTGGGAGCAAGATATATTATTTTTTCCCCTTTTCCTCTTTTTGTGAGTGTGTATGTGTATGCTTCTGTGTGAGATTTTGTCTGTATAGCCTTGCTTTCACCATTTGTTGTAGGGTTCTGTCCATCCGGTTTTTTTTTTGTTTTTTTTTTTACTTAAAATATTTTTTTCTTAATAATTATTTTTTATTTTTAATAACTTTATTTTATTGTATCTTACTTTATTTTATTTTATCCTCTTTCTTTTTTACTTTCTATTTTTTCTCCCTTTTATTCTGAGCTGTGTGTATAAAAGGCTCTTGGTGCTCCAGCCAGGCATCAGGGCTCTGCCTCTGAGGTGGGAGAGCCAACTTCAGGACACTGGTCCACAAGAGACCTCCCAGCTCCATGTAATACCAAATGACAAAAATCTCCCAGAGATCTCCATCTCAACACTAAGACCCAGCTTCACTCAACAACCAGCAAGCTACAGTGCTGGACACCCAATGCCAAACAACTAGCAAGACAGGAACACAGCCTCATCCATTAGCAGAGAGGCTGCCTAAAATCATAATAAGGCAACAGACACCCCAAAACACACCACCAGACGTGGACCTGCCCACCAGAAAGACAAGATCCAGCCTCATCCAACAGAACACAGGCACTAGTCCCCTTCACCAGGAAGCCTACACAACCCACTGAACCAACCTTAGCCACTGGGGACAGATACCAAACACAACAGGAACCACGAACTTGCAGCCTGCGAAAAGGAGACCCCAAACACAGTAAGATAAGCAAAATGAGAAGACAGAAAAACACACAGCAGACGAAGGAGCAAGGTATAAACCCACCAGACCTAACAAATGAAGAGGGAATAGGCAGTCTACCTGAAAAAGAATTCAGAATAATGATAGTAAAGATGATCCCAAACCTTGGAAATAGAATAGACAAAATGCAAGAAACATTTAACAAGGACGTAGAAGAACTAAAGAGGAACCAAGCAACGATGAAAAACACAATAAATGAAATTAAAAATACTCTAGAAGGGATCAATAGCAGAATAACTGAGGCAGAAGAATGGATAAGTGACCTGGAAGATAAAATAGTGGAAATAACTACTGCAGAGCAGAATAAAGAAAAAAGAATGAAAACAACTGAGGACAGTCTCAGAGACTTCTGGGACAACATTAAATGCACCAACATTCGAATTATAGGGGTCCCAGAAGAAGAAGAGAAAAAGAAATGGACTGAGAAAATATTTGAAGAGATTATAGTTGAAAGCTTCCCTAATATGGGAAAAGAAATAGTTAATCAAGTCCTGGAAGCACAGAGAGTCCCATACAGGAGAAATCCAAGGAGAAACATGCCAAGACACATATTAATCAAACTATCAAAAATTAAATACAAAGAAAACATATTAAAAGCAGCAAGGGAAAAACAACAAATAACACACAAAGGAGTCCCCATAAGGTTAACAGTCGAACTTTCAGCAGAAACTCTGCAAGCCAGGAGCAAGTGGCAGGACATATTTAAAGTGATGAAGGAGAAAAACCTACAACCAAGATTACTCTACCCAGCAAGGATCTCATTCAGATTTGATGGAGAAATTAAAACCTTTACAGACAAGCAAAAGGTGCGGGAGTTCAGCACCAGCAAACCAGCTTTACAACAAATGCTAAAGGAACTTATCTAGGCAAAAAAACACAAGAGAAGGAAAACACCTACAATAACAAACCCAAAACATTTAAGAAAATGGGAATAGGAACATGCATATCGATAATTTCCTTAAATGTAAATGGATTAAATGCTCCCACCAAAAGACACAGACTGCCTGAATGGATACAAAAACAAGACCCCTATATATGCTGTCTACAAGAGACCCACTTTAGACCTAGGGACACCTACGGACTGGAAGTGAGGGAATGGAAAAAGATATTCCATGCAAATGGAAATCAAAAGAAAGCTGGAGTAGCAATTCTCATATCGGACAAAATAGACTTTAAAATAAAGACTATTACAAGAGACAAAGAAGGATACTATATAATGATCAAGGGATTGATCCAAGAGGAAGCTATAACAATTGTAAATATTTATGCACCCAACATAGGAGCACCTCAATACATAAGGCAAATTCTAACAGCCATAAAAGGGGAAATCGACAGCAACACAATCATAGTAGGGGACTTTAACACCCCACTTTCACCAATGGACAGATCATCCAAAATGAAAATAAATAAGGAAACACAAGCTTTAAATGATATATTAAACAAGATGGACTTAGTTGATATTTACAGGACATTCCACCCCAAAATAATAGAATACACATTTTTCTCAAGTGCTCATGGAACATTCTCCAGGATAGATCATATCTTGGGTCACAAATCAAGCCTTGGTAATTTTAAGAAAATTGAAATCATATCAAGTATCTTTTCCGACCACAACGCTATGAGACTAGATATCAATTACAGGAAAAGATCTGTAAAAAATACAAACACATGGAGGCTACACAATACAATACTTAATAACGAAGTGATCACCGAAGAAATCAAAGGGGAAATCAAAAAATACCTAGAAGCAAATGACAATAGAGACACGACGACCCAAAACCTATGGGATGCAGCAAAAGCAGTTCTAAGAGGGAAGTTTATAGCAATACAAGCCTACCTCAAGAAACAGGAAACATCCTGAATAAACAACCTAACCTTGTACCTAAAGCGATTAGAGAAAGAAGAACAAAAAATCCCCAAAGTTAGCAGAAGGAAAGAAATCAAAAATATCAGATCAGAAATAAATGGAAAAGAAATGAAGGAAACAATAGTAAAGATAAATAAAACTAAAAGCTGGGTCTTTGAGAAGATAAACAAAATTGATAAACCATTAGACAGACTCATCAAGAAAAAAAGGGAGAAGATTCAAATCAATAGAATTAGAAATGAAAAAGGAGAAGTAACAACTGACACTGCAGAAATACAAAGGATCATGAGATATTACTACAAGCAACTCTCTGCCAATAAAATGGACAACCTGGAAGAAATGGACAAATTCTTAGAAATGCACAACCTTCCGAGACTGAACCAGGAAGAAATAGAAAATATGAACAGACCAATCACAAGCACTGAAATTGAAACTGTGATTAAAAATCTTCCAACAAACAAAAGCCCAGGACCAGATGGCTTCACAGGCGAGTTCTATCAAACATTTAGAGAAGAGTTAACACCTATTCTTCTCAAACTCTTCCAAAATATTGCAGAGGGAGGAACACTCCCCAACTCATTCTACAAGGCCACCATCACCCTGATACCAAAACCAGACAAAGATGTCACAAAGAAAGAATACTACAGGCCAATATCACTGATGATCATAGATTCAAAAATCCTCAACAAAATACTAGCAAACAGAATCCAACAGCACATTAAAAGGATCATACACCATGATCAAGTGGGGTTTATTCCACGAATGCAAGGATTCTTCAAACAACGTGATACACCATATTAACAAATTGAAGGAGAAAAACCATATGATCATCTCAATAGATGCAGAGAAAGCTTTTGACAAAATTCATCACCCATTTATGATAAAAAACCTACAGAAAGTAGGCATAGAAGGAACTTTCCTCAACATAATAAAGGCCATATATGACAAACCGACAGCCAACATCATCCCCAATGGTGAAAAACTGAAACCATTTCCACTAAGATCAGGAACAAGACAAGGTTGCCCACTCTCACCACTATTATTCAACATAGTTTTGGAAGTTTCAGCCACAGGAATCAGAGAAGACAAAGAAATAAAAGGAATCCAAATCGGAAAAGAAGAAGTAAAGCTGTCACTGTTTGCAGATGACATGATACTATACATAATGAATCCTAAAGATGCTACCAGAAAACTACTAGAGCTAATCAATGAATTTGGTAAAGTAGCAGGATACAAAATTAATGCACAGAAAACTCTTGCATTTCTATACACTACTGACGAAAAATCTGAAAGTGAAATTAAGAAAACACTCCCGTTTACCATTGCAACAAAAAGAATAAAATATCTAGGAATAAACCTACCTAAGGAGACAAAAGACCTGTATGCAGAAAATTATAAGACACTGATGAAAGAAATTAAAGATGATACAAATAGATGGAGAGATATAGCATGTTCTTGGACTGGAAGAATCAACATTGTGAAAATGACCCTACTACCCAAAGCGATCTACAGATTCAATGCAATCCCTATCAAACTACCACTGGCATTTTTCACAGAACTAGAACAAAAAACTTCACTATTTGTATGGAAACACAAAGGACCCCGAATACCCAAAGCACTCTTGAGAACGAAAAATGGAGCTGGAGGAATCAGGCTCCCTGACTTCAGACTATACTACAAAGCTACAGTAATCAAGACCGTATGGTGCTGGCACAAAAACAGAAACATAGATCAATGGAACAGGATAGAAAGCCCAGAGGTAAACCCACACACATATGGTCACCTCATCTTTGATAAAGGAGGCAAGCATATACAGTGGAGAAAAGACAGCCTCTTCAATAAGTGGTGCTTGGAAAACTGGACAGGTACATGTAAAAGTATGTAATTAGAACACTCCTGAACACCATACACAAAAATAAACTCAAAATGGATTAAAGACCTAAATGTAAGGCCAGACACTATCAAACTCTTAGAGGAAAACACAGGCAGAACACTCTATGACATAAATCACAGCAAGATCCTTTTTGACCCAACTCCTAGAGAAATGGAAATAAAAACACAAATAAACAACTGGGACCTAATGAAACTTAAAAGCTTTTGCACAGCAAAGGAAACCATAAACAAGACCAAAAGACAACCCTCAGATTGGGAGAAAATATTTACAAATGAAGCAACTGACAAAGGATTAATCTCCAAAATTTACAAGCAGCTCATACAATTCAATAAAACAAACAACCCAATCCAAAAATGGGCAGAAGGCTTAAATAGACATTTCTCCAAAGAAGATATACAGATTGCCAACAAACACATGAAAGAATGCTCAACATCATTAATCATTAGAGAAATGCAAATCAAAACTACAATGAGATATCATCTCACACCAGTCAGAATGGCCATCATCAGAAAATCTAGAAACAATGAATGCTGGAGAGGGTGTGGAGAAAAGGGAAGACTCTTGCACTGTTGGTGGGAATGTAAATTGATACAGCCACTATGGAGAACAGTATGGAGGTTCCTTAAAAAACTAAAAATAGAACTACCATATGACCCAGCAATCCCACTACTGGGCATATACCCTGAGAAAACCATAATTCAAAAAGAGTCATATACCAAAATGTTACTTGCAGCTCTATTTACAATAGCCAGGACATGGAAGCAACGTACGTGTCCATCATTGGATGAATGGATAAAGAAGATGTGGCACATATATACAATGGAATATTACTCAGCCATAAAAAGAAACGAAATGGAGTTATTTGTAGTGAGGTGGATTGAGTTAAGAGTCTGTCATACAGAGTGAAGTAAGTCAGAAAGAGAAAAACAAATAAAGTATGCTAACACATATATATGGAATCTAAGGGGAAAAAAAAAAAGGTCATGAAGAACCTTGTGGCAAGACTGGAATAAAGACACAGACCTACTAGAGAATGGACTTGAGGATATGGGGAGGGGGAAGGGTTAGCTGTGACAAAGTGAGAGAGTGGCATGGACATATATACACTACTAAACGTAAAATAGATAGCTAGAGGGAAGCAACCGCATAGCACAGGGAGATCAGCTCTGTGCTTTGTGACCACCTAGAGGGGTGGGATAGGGAGGGTGGGAGGGAGGGAGATGTAAGAGGGAAGAGATATGGGAATATATGTATATGTATAACTGATTCACTTTTTTATAAAGCAGAAATTATCACACCATTTAAAAAAATTATACTCCAATAAATATGTTAAAAAAATTGATTGATATTGGCCATTGTGAAATTATTTACTTAACAAAACTGAGGCAAACTCTACAAGTCAGAGATCACAGACACACAGAGACACTCACACACACACACGCACACATGCCAAGTTACAGACAAATCACTGGCAGCCTCAGAGATGCTGGAATGAGCGCTTTCAGGAACAGGTAAGGCACCAAATTGGGAGTTGTCCTTTGTGAGCTTAGAGGTGGTATTTTCAAGGTGCAATACATATTTTAAACCAAAGCAATATGTGGTGTCCAAAAAGGTAGGGTACACTTGTCTGGGAACCAGGAAAAGAAATAAGAGGCAACCCTTTTCTCTATTATACCTAATGGACCACTTGGGGAATTCATGCTTCCTGTTCCCAAAACTGCAGGCTGTGCTAGACTAGAAATCTTAGAGGGAACACTTCTACCAGGGAACACAGTATGGGTTCTACTAAAATTAAACCTATAGCTGCTGCCTTGTCATGTGGGTTCCTTACACCAGTACACCTATAAGCAAAGAAAGCATGAATGATAGAATTGCTGCTATATAAAGGAGGCCACGAGGAGTTTGTCTGGATCTCTGGGAGTTTACATGGGTTGCAACTCTTGATGATTTCTTGTTTGTTAATAATTGCAAATGAGTAACTTCAGAACCATGATTTAACAAAGGTATGATACCCAGATGCTCAGATCCATCATCCATGAAAGTCTAGGTTACC
Source organism: Eschrichtius robustus (assembly GCF_028021215.1). Taxonomy (NCBI): domain Eukaryota; kingdom Metazoa; phylum Chordata; class Mammalia; order Artiodactyla; family Eschrichtiidae; genus Eschrichtius; species Eschrichtius robustus. The sequence continues at coordinate 48,038,011 of NC_090842.1, forward strand.
AGGAAAGCAGCCTATACCCATTGAAATGCTGGCAGAGGGTGAAGGGTATCTAGAAGTGGTGGTGGAGGAATGAAATGAGAGTAAGACCCAACCTCAGGACCAACTGACCAACTGCAGCTTGTTCCATGAAGTTTCTTATTATGTTATTTGTGTATTTGTTTATTGACTGTGACTGGCAACAATTCTGAAGAGCAGTTGTTATAAGGGTAAACTCTATGTGGGTCACAAGTGGACCTGAGACCATAGCAGATGCTGCTGGTGCCCCACCCATATCCCTCCTTCTGGTTGGATCATTTCAATGAGGCAGGTGACTTCAAATTGCCAATATCTGTGTCTTTTTTCTGAAAGACTTTCTCCAAAGCCATGTCAAGTCACTCTACCTGCTTGCAGCACAGCCTTAAAGTCCAAAAAATCAATATCCCCCAGGAGCTGCTCTCCATTGATGATACCCCACCCCTGACTCCAGGGGAATAATACTAAGGCATATGTTTTACATTGTTTCCCAGAGGTTCCCTACAGGATTAAGCTTTAGTTAACTGCAGCATTATTTGTCTCTCAATAATGACCTCCTCTTTTTTTGACCTTATATTCCCTGTCTCATTTTCCCACTTCTCCATCAATATTTCAGGTACCTCCCAGAAAAATGAGTTACATTTTAATCTCTGTATCAGGGTCTACTTCTGCAGGAAACCTAAACTAAGACAAGTGAATACAGTGGCTATGGGGACAGGTAGGCAGAGTCTAAAACTATATTGAAGGTTGAATCAATGAGACTTGTAGATGGGTTGAATGTGGCAACTGAAAGAGAGAAATCAGGAATGATGCTTAGATTTCTGACTTAAGCAACTGAGTAGAAAGTGGTGTCATTTATGGACATGGAGGTTAATTAGAGGTGTTGAAAATCAAGAGTTCCATTTTGTTGACATTACATTTGAGATTTCTATTAAAATAAAGCAGTGATTTTAATTGAGACCAAGATGGAAAGCTAAAACTACAATTTTGGGAAAATAGAAATGGTTGCAAGATAACCAAAAAAGACCTACTGTATAGCACAGGGAACTATACTCAGTATTTTGTAATAACCTATAAGGGAAAAGAATCTGAAAAAGAATATATATATATATAACCGAATCACTTTACTGTACACCTGAAACTAACACAACATTGTAAATCAATTATACTTCAATAAAAAAATTTTTTTCAAGAAAATGAAAGAAATGATTTCAAGAAGATGGATGGATGCTCCTGTGTGACTTTCTATGACCTTGAAGTTTAAGAGCAATACCAGAGCGATGTTTGTCACTTCCCTCTGCAACAGCATCCAGCATTATTCCAAAGAGCTGCTGCTTCATTAGCCTAGGTCCCAGAATTAAGACACAAGGAACGTGCCCCACAAGTGAGAAACATCTTTATTGCTAATAGCCTCTAAGAATTTAGAATGATGTTATCACAGCAGAAACTGGTTATCCTGACTGGTACAGAAACCCTTCCTTAATTAAAACAACAGGAAAGAAGGTTGTGAGAGACATAATTTAAGGTAGTTTGGGGCTCTGGTGTTGAGAAAATAATAAATAAGTTCACATGTAGTTATATTTCAGAAGGAAAAACAGTATAGACACAATTTCCTTTCCCCAAAACCAACTGCTGGAATAAAAAGCAGTCTAGTCCTGTTTCTCCAGCTAGCTTAACAGGAGCATGACCTTTACCTGGATTGACATCCGGGGTGTATGCAGTCAAATGTGAAAAATCCATTATTGTGTCAACTCTCAGTCAGTTGTGTAACAGAGAGTGCAGGTCACACAAACCACTGAACCACTGTGCTGTGATTTCCTTAAACACTGGCTGTTTTGCTGCTAGTTTACTTTCTGTTTTGGCTTTGTTTCTGCTCACGTTAAAAAGTCTTCATTCCTGCTGACAGGCAGGTGGAAACAGTTAGGAATTAAGGTCTCAATGCAGATTCTCCAGGCACATCCACTGACAACTAATTGAGAACTGGGTGCATTTCCTCAGGTTCTTGAATAGATGACTGCCTGGTGGGGTACCCACAGTCACCCTCCCCTTCAGAGTAGACTTCTGCAGCTGCTCACTGAAGTTTAAAATTTATTTACACAGACACAACCTTTTATTCCCAGTTTAGAGAAAAGGTTTCAACTGCAAATGTCCATTGGAGGAGGAGGAGGAGTGTGTGTGAAGAAGGGAGGTACATAAATCAAGTCTAAACAGGAAAACAACTCCCTTTCTGCTTTTACAACAGGAGAAATTTAATGCAGCCAAGTGGTTACATAAATGACATAAACCCAGAGATTAGCAAGAGTAGAAAGTCAGTACTTCCCCTAGGCTGATGGTACTAATGGAAGAGGCAGAGTTCATGAAGCCCAGGGACCAAGATCACATCTGTGAAACTCAATCCATATGAGCCACATTACCAGAGCTGGAGCCACAGAGGAAATTAACTGCTGCCAGATAACTACTCAGGGCAGAGAGGAAGAAGAAACACCCCACTTCTCCCATCCTCCAATCTGCACCATTGGCTGAACCCATCTTAGAAGCTAAGATGGAAGTCTGGAGAAAGCAGCCTGTAGGAGTCAGAACCCTTGCAGTACAGAACAGAGAAGAGAAAGGGCAAAATATCAATCAATGGGGAAACATACACAGGACTGATGCAGAAAGGTATGGCACATAGGACTTGGGGCTTTCTGCCTAACCAAACAAAATTCCTTCCATAGCTATGCCTGTGTCATCCCCTCATTCTTTGGGATCCCTTAATCATAGTCCCTCCTGACTTCTCTTTCCCAACCCTGACCAAGCCATGGGATCTGAAGAGATGTAATAGATCCCATTACATAATCCTCATTCCCTGCCCATCATTACTGGGCAAAGGAAGGACATCTGACCAAGCTGGGCCAATCAGGGTCTTCCCCAAGATTTTTCATACCAAAGCTGGTGGGGAGTTGTCCTTTCTGCTCTTGTTGTAGAGCTGTAAACATCTGAGTCTATATGTACCTCTTGTTCTCTGATGTGTGAAGAAAGTGATTTTAGCAGGATGGAATATAGCCAAAGTCAACATGGAGAGGGAACCAGAAGAAAGAGAAAGAGAGAGAGAGAGAGAGTCACTAGATAGGTCCCGAGTTCATGGTTCTAGGAATTACTAAGGAGAATTCCACCTCTGCTTTTCCACAATATGGTTGCTTGAGCCAACAGATTTCCTTTCTGGCTTATAGTATTATGTTAAGTTTCTGTCTCTTATAACTACAACACAGGTATGTTCTGAGCAAGCAGGGGAAAGAACAAAGGGTCTGACATCATACTAAAACTTTTGTTAAGAAAAAATAGAGGCTGAGAGAGCAGAGAAGTTCAGGTGTCCCAGTTAAATATGGGTACCAGCAAGCAAGTGGCTGGGATACTGATGTGCAGAATCATGATTTTACCAAGAGTGTCCAGCTTCCTTACAGATATGGATGGCCAGTGAGATATAAGCTGAAGTCATGAAGTGGAGCTTTTGGGAAGTTCTTTAAAGGAGAGCAGGGGCTGATTGAGGTGACAGGCTCTTTTGCCCCATACCCACCTACCACCCAGACACACTCACACTCTCTTCCTTCTGCCTGCCACACAGACAGGTGACTGCCATCTTGAAGTCATGAACTTGAGGACCCATCCCTAGAGATCAGCAGAGCTGGGAGGTGGAAGGAGACTAAGTCCTTTTAACGACAGTGTGGAGACACCTTACAGTCCTGGGCTACTTATACCTCTCATTACTTGAAAGAAAATTACTGTGTTCTTTTTCCTTTGGTGTTTTTGTTCTTTTGTGTTATTTAAGGTACTATTTTATCTAGTCTTAACTATTCAGAGCTGATTAGAATTCCTAATTGATGAACAAATAATTCATCTGCCTTCTTATTAGATGTGTTTTTCCCAAATGAAAACCTTGATCTTCAACTTCTCTGTAAGACCCTTCAGGGCAAACCCAGCAAATGTGAAAATCCTGAAGTGGCCAGGAGCTGGCAAGGGACACTTGGCCAGAGAAGCTGGGGGCCCTGAAGGGTCTGAAGGTAGACTCAAGCATGGGAAAGTGATACACATGGATGGTCCTCCAGTTCTCTAAAGACTGAAAGCACCAAGAGGCACCCACCACACTCTCACTTGTTCACCTACAACCCCAAGGCTTGCCACTTCTCACACAAGGAGGTCTTTTCTTCTCTAGTCCCAATCCAGCCAAGGGACTTGCAGATGTGGAGGGTTTCTTTGAATCATCCATCCTACGATCAGCTCTTTCTTCCTGTGATGGTTAATTCCATGTATCAACTTGACTGGGCATGGCATGCCTAGATATGTGTTTAAACATTATTCTGGGTATGTCTGTGAGGGTGTTTCTGGATAAGTCTAACATTTGAATCAGTAAACTGAGTAAAGAAGATTGCTCTCCCCAGTGTGGGTGGGCCTAATCCAATCTGTTGAAGGCCTATGTAGAATAAAAGACTGAGTAAGAAAGAATTCTTATTTTCTACATGACTGTCTTCAAGCTGGGACATAAATCCTGCCTTCGGGCTTGGACTCCAACTGGAATTTATACCATCATCTTTCCTGGTTCTTAGGCCTTCAGACTCAGGCTGGAAACATCCCATTGGCTCTCGGGGTGTCCAACTGGCCTTGGACTTCTCAACCTCCATGACTGCATGAGCAAATTTCTTCTAGTAATTTGTATATATTGATTCTGTCCCTGTGGAGAACCCAAATGAATATACTCCCCAAGACAAAGGCCAAGGTCAGAAGGAAAATGGTGGCTGTATGCCCAAGGTCAGCAGCAGAATGGAGGGTGCTACTTTTCACCAAGACCCCAGGCTTTTAGGAATCCAGTCTTCAAATCTCAACGAGGACTCTGGGTCTCAGAACTATAGGTGCATATCTTTCTAGTCTCATAAAGGTTCAGACCTTTTGTTTGGGGAATTATTAAGATGAAAATCCTTAGAAAACCACAGTCAGTTAAGATTCATTTCCAGTGTAATATACCTTGATGGCCCCACTAGGCACAAAATAGAGGGAAAGGACGCTGCAGGAAGAAGTGGGGAACCAAAGACTGTTGTTTAAAGACCAAGATCTGCTGGGAGCAGTTTTAATGTTTCTGCCTATAATAAAGGAATAAAGTTCTGGAATGTTGCTTCTCTGTGCAAAAAGATGAATGGTGGTGAGCTTGGGGGGTGACAGAGGGGAGTGCAAAATAGTTTATTGGTGTCACATAAAAATAACAGAGACACTTGGTGGCCCTTATCTTGATTTTGCAAATCAGGCAGCATGAATGAAGATTTCTTCCTGGGCCTTTATCATGTCTTTTTTTCTTTTCTTTTTTGGAGGGAGTTGGGGAGAACATTGGACAGGTTTGAAGAACCTTAATTCTCTGTGATCAACAAAATAGAGAGGACAGGATTCTCCCACCAAAACAACACTCACTCCTGGGGTCCTTCAGGAGTCACACTCCTAGTGCTTTCAATATAGGGTTTTCTACTTGCCCACCTCAAGAGGCTGGACATACAGAAGGCCAACATTTTGGCCAGGGGTGGCCAAGGCCAACATGAAGCAGACCATTTTGGCTAAGGCCAACAGGAAGCAGACAGGCCTTTCCTCCATTGGCATTTTCCTTGGACATTCATGGTGTTAAACAGCATAGCACAAACGTGTTTCTCCCTAAGATCACACACCTGCATCCCTGCCAGCAGGACGTGGGCAGCCAAGACTTCTGGCAGCACCTTGCCTGACCACTCTTTCTGAGAGCTTCCTGGAAGGGGCTAGAGAGAAAGAAAGCCTTGGGGGCAAGGCCCACTGTCCAGCAGCAGTCCCTATCCCTGTCCTTCAGCTCAGACATGTCTGTAATGACGCTGGGCAGGTGTGAGCATGTGTTTGACTTCATGGTACTAAGACTGACTGTAAACCCAAAGGAACTCCACCGCAGATTGGTTTCCCCATGGAACAGACTCTGAGGTGGAGAAGAGCAGGCAGGGTGTTTATTAGGAGGAACTATTGGGAATAACATCTATTGGAAGGGGGAAGAAAGAGTAGAATTAGGCAGAGGGAAACACGGCCAGGATGCAGGACCAACAGAGGCCTCAGCCAACCCTGAAGGGAGCTCTATACCTGCAGGCCTGCAGAGATGTTCCTGGTTGGGATGCGGGCTGATCAGTCATTGAATGTGGGCTACTTTGGGAAAGGTGTATGACCTTGGAGAAGGCTGTTTTCTTCAGTCAACATAATTCCCCTAGAAGGACAGCTGAGGACCACCCAATTACCTCCCAATCCTCTGTTGCTGGAAGGGGTACTGGGTTGCCCATCTTCCCTAGACCCTAGCTCCCAGAATTCCACAATATTCTCTAGGGCTCCAGCAATATGTCTAGGATTGCTCTGTACCAATGACACACCCTAAACTTAGGCTAAAACATGTAAAATAAACTATACTTTGCAGTAGAGTGGAATTTTGAGGAAAGACGGTGAGAAGAGCTCACTAGCTGGGAAAGCCATGATGAATGTTCTAAGGTCATCATTGGCTTGCCCAGGTACCATTAGCATTTTTTTTTTTAAATGTACTTTACTTTTAATACACCTGAGTGAGACAGATAAATCTTATAGTGAGTGAGACTTGCCCATCCTCCGGATATTTCACCTTCTTTCTGGGCAATGCTTGGCGGACAGACCTTGTATTGGACATACGTCAGGACATCAACCTTGAGCACAGCCCATTTTCACAAAATCTGCCCCCACCCAGTGGTCCTGCTAGGAACGTGACCTCCTGGCAATGAGCAGCTGGGATGGGCCGTGATCCCGGCCTCACAGGCATGGGAGCTGGTCGGTCTAATCCTCCACTACAGTCTGCATGGGCCAGCGAGGGCCGAGTTGGCTGGCAGCAGGATATGCTGCAGAACCCTATGACAGAGAAAGGACCCCGTGCTGGCCTCCACTTTGGGACAGGAGCAGGTGGTAAGTAAGCAGAGAAATCTACTCAGCAGAGGGAGGAGAATGAAGCTCAAGTTTAAAGAAGAGAGCCCAGGTGGCCTGTGAGAGAGTAGGAGATGCACAGCTGCTGACCAGGCAGCCTCCCGGACACAGGTGCTGTGGACCTGAGCACTCCAGGAGACTCGCCCTTCCCTGAGGCAGCAGGATGTGCATCAGCCTCTTCTAACCAGCAGAGCCCTGTTCGTCAGGGCCACAGACCCCAGAAGAGGTGCAGCACGGCCTCAGGAAACCACCTCTGCATTGCCCACCTGCCAGTAACCCCTGTCTCATGCTCAGAACCAGGAAAGCTCTTCTTGCAGTGCTAGGAAGTTCACCGCTATTCTTTTTCACACTCAGCACCACAGCTACTGAATTACACCTCTTATTCACAGGCGTGGGAGCAAGTGCAGGGAGGAGAGGAGAGGGAAGGCCACCTGTCCTGCTTCCCTCACCAGCATTCCTCTCCTGGTTTGTTGTGCTCAGGCCCCAGCCTAGCTAGAGAGCAGCCTTCCTCCTCCCTGACACCACTCCTTACAGGAGAGCCAAGGCCTGTGGGCCTGGCTGCTTTACTATCACTGCCCAGCCACTGGGCACTGAGCCCCAGTGGCCTTTTGCCATGGGTATCTCTCTGCTGAGGGTGAGGAGTCAAATTGATGAGAAGTTTTCATTGTGAAGACCAGAGGAAAGGAGACTAGGATCCCACAAGTGAGGGGTGCTGTAAAACAAGGTCCCCAGGTGGGCCTTAGCAGAGAGGCAGGCCAGATTGAGTGTCTCTGTACAGACCAGAATAAACCCCCAGGGTTTCAGCAATGCAAATGATGTCTGAATGGAAGCTGCTGAAAACCCACTAGGAGGCCCTGCCTTGTAGTTACTGTCATGATAGAAAAGTAAATTCTTGTTGTTTAAGCGACTGCTATCTCAAGAAACCTTCTTGCAATGAAATACTTCCTAACAGAGCAGAGAGGTTGGGCTGCTGCAGAGGATGGCAATGACAGTGGTATCAGAAGCCTTTGAGGGATCTGTGGAAGGAGAACGTTGTTGCAGGGCTGGTGCCTAAAGACATGTTCTAGTTTACTAGGGCTGCCATGACAAACCACCACAAACTGAGCGGCTTATAACAATACAAATTTATTCTCTCACAGTTCTGGAAGCCAGAAATCCAAAATCCAGGGATGTCAGCAGGGCCATGCTCCCTCCAAACGCTCTAAGGAAGAATCTTTCCTGCCTCTTCCAGCTTCTGGTGGCCCCAGATATTCCTTGGCTTGTGGCAACATCACTCCAATCCCTGTCTCCATCTTTACATCTTCTTCTCTGTGTATGTCTCTCTGTGGGTCTGTCCTCTTCTTATGAGGAGACCAAGTCACTGGACTTAGGGCTCATGCTAATCCAGTAGGACATTATCTTAATTGCAACTGCAAAAACCCTATTTCCAAGTAAGGTCACATTCTGAGGATTGAGTGGACATTAGTTTGGGGTACACTATTCAACTTTACCAACATGGGAGACTGTTTCCAGGTCACTGTGAGGCATGCTGCATGTATTTTTCAAACTGCTCAGATAGGAAGGTTTTCAGAGGACTAAGGTCCTTCACAGGGCCAGTGAATTCTGAGTTATTATTGTCTTACAACCCCACTCTAACCAGTGAGCCGTGAGGCTTGGAGAAACTCAAGCTCCTGCTACATTTAGTCACAAGGAAGGCATGTTTTCAGGACTAATGAAGACCTGGAAGCACAGAGTCATAATTCCTGCTCAGTTACACAGAGGCCAGCCAAACAGCAAAGGAACAGGGCCTCCAGGCGTTAGCAGAGTTAATGGCACAAGGAAATCTAAAGGGTTGCTATTGACTATCATTCTCAAACAAGCCAGCATGACTTCACATGTACCAAGAACTGCATGGAACAGCACTAGGTTCACCTCCTCTCCTCCCCAGCCCTGGCAGAGCCAGAACAGGGCCTTACAGGAAACAGAGATGCCTTGAGTCCATTGACAGAAAAGAAGTATCTTAGCAGGGAGTTTGTGTCTCAGCAGAAAAAAAGCCATTGTGCCTTAATATTGTGAATGAAAAGCCTTCAGCCTTCACCTACACAGTCCAGCAGTGGGTTGGGGGGAATTCTAAAGACCCACAACTTCCTGGACTGTTGTGGACATAGTCAGCAGACATTGGAGAATGAGAGTAGACTAAGGGATTTCAGAAGATATCTAACCCAACATAAGCATGCTCATTTTACAAAAGAAAAACCCACAGCCGGGAGAGAGGAGGTAACAGGCCAAAGTCATCAAGTTGGTCATGGGCAGAACCAAGGGTGGGACCCATGTCCTCCGTGGAGCCTGATCCACTCAGGCTGCTGGTTCTTCTTTGAAAGAGCATGTGACCTGCCAAGCTCTGTGAAGTACCTAGACTGGGTGACAGACCTCAGAATTCATGGTCTGTCTTGCAGAAATTTCCCCCCAGATACACTCATGAGCTTTCTGGAGGTACCAGCCAAGTATCACTCTTGTCATTGATAGGTGAGAAACTGAGAACCAGAAAGTGCAGGGACTTTTCCAAGGACTCACTGTCACTGTCACTGTCACTGACAAAATGCAAACTCAGCCAAAGCCGAGAAAATAGTAACAGAAAGTCCTCATCAGTGATATTCCTGAGTAAATGACCCAGCTCCACAGAGAGGCATGAGTCTCAGCTCTGTCCAGACCCCTGGGAAAGGATGGGTCTTGAGGGGCAGTACCTCTGAGCAGGAGAGTTTCATCCAGCTTTCTCATCTCAGATGGGTAATTCTGACCTCAAGAGAATCTGAAATTCAAGACAAAGCTTCCCAAAGTAATGAACTGTTTTCATTTTCTTTACTATGTATTCTTGATGTGATCCACTGCCCAGAGTGTTAGAAATAGAAACTCAAAGACAGAGGTGTGAATCCTTACTCTCCTACCTGTGAGCAAGCGTGTGCACCTGGACCCCTGGCTGGATTCCTGTCCTGCGGCCACCACTGCTGGCTCCCACCTCAGAAGCCTAAATATCCCCAAGGGAGGATGGAGATAGCTAGGGCCAGAGGGCTGTGCTAGATGCCTTATATAGGTTTTCTCATTTACTACTGCCCTCTTAAGGATATGTTAAGAATAAATCTCCCTGCCTTAAAGTGAGGGAACTAGGAAATCATACTCGTTCACCATTAATTCAACATGTGTTAATTAAGGAGCCAGGCACTGAGCTGTGAAGTGGGTATAAAAGAGTAAGCAAAGAGCCAACTGTCCCTTGCCTTCACAGAGATTTCGATTAGGGGAGAAATGATATAATCACAGTAGCAAATGGAAAATTGTGATTGTGGTACGGGCATGAAAGAGAGGCACATCAACCCCTTTCACTGTTGGAGCTCCACATGATTCTGCAGCAAGGGATGTGACCCAGGCAAGGATGTTGACGTGACCCTCACCTTGAGACTAGAATGATGAGTAAGAGATGACTTGGAACAGAAGGGATCAAGGGACACTCCATGCAGCGGAATAGCACGTGAGAAAGCCTGGGAGCCTGAGGAAGAATGGTGAACACAAAGACCAGTGTACCTGGAGGACAGGGCGGAGGGAGGTAGTCTTCTTGGTCAAGTAAGGAGTTCTGTCCATATATGGCTTCTATGTAGGAAACCATGGGAAGCTTATTCAGTAGGTGACACGGCCTCATGCTTCGAAACAATCATCCAGACTATAAAGTGAAGGAAACATTGGAGGTGGGACAGCATGGGTGCAAGGGACCTGTGAAGAGGCCATGTCAATAGCCCATGTGACAGGGGATTTGCACCAGAGTGTAACATAGGTAGCAAGTGGCAAAGCCTGGACTCCATCCCAAGCCTGAGCTGGATGCACTGCACTGAGCCTCGTGGGTATCATGTCTTAACCATTCCAGGAACTGCCAAGTCCATTCCCTGAGGCTTGTTGAGAAAGACTCTCCAGTGCTGTGTTGAAGAAGGTCTGTCCAGAGAATGGCAAGTTTGTGCCTTACCAGAGTGGAGCTCTGAAAGAAAGGACTCTATACCCAGAGTTTGACATTTCCCACCCTATGGCCTCCAGACCAGGACTTGTGGGGTTAGCTCTCCCCGACTGTCCTGGGAAGATTATGCTAAAGTGGGCCTCAGTAAGCCTCAGCTCCCTCAGTCCCTGAGGAGAAGACACAGTTTTGACATATTACATTGTCTGGGCAGACAAAGAGTTTTAGGCAAATTTGGAAATCAACACCTACTCAGGATTTTGGCATCAAATGGGTTCAGAGATGTAGATGATGGAGCTGTTGTAAAAACTATATGCGGTAAAATACTGCACGAATTTAAAAATGTTAATTGGTTAGAGTGTCATAATTTTTACGCACATATAAATAAGGTTAATGAATTTTATTCCACAGATAATTTAAATTATTAAATAATCAAATTACTTCTCAGGTAATACTTTGGGGCCCAAATCAAATAAAATTTCAAGTCATTATAACTTTAGAAAAAGAAGCTAATTTGAATATGTGATTTAGATCCATTAAAAGTCTTCTCAACTTTAAATGGTGATAATAGAAATCAGAAAAACTCGAGAGTGGTTAAGATTAATTAAGAGTGAATGTATTTGGGAAAAGAAAATTATAATGCTGTAATTTTAGAATGCAAATGAGGACAAAAAGTTTAAACTAATGTGTATCTGTATAAACACTGCCTCAATAAAGGAAAAATATTTCATTACAAGGATTTATAAGTACTGTATTCTGTACATCTTGTTACATGAGTAGCAACAAATTGGTAAACTGCAACTTGTCAGCTCCTCAGAATACCCTGACTGCTGATAGTTCAGCTGGTACCAATTTAGAATTCTTATTCCTCAAAGTTCGCTGCAGCCTGATTCCTTTGCCCTATGAGGTAAAGAGTGTATGTAACCCTCTCAAGCCCCTTAAACACCTTTTTTTACTGGCTTTGTACACCCATCTCCTATTTTGTGGACTTTGCTACTAAAGGTTCCCACCTGCATTAGTCTGCAGGCACCTTGCCTGGGGGTTCTCGAGCTACCTCAACCACCCGGCCAGCTTAGGGGGCCTGGGAGGTTATACTCCCCACCCCATCCCCACCCCCAGTGATCTTAGCCAATGACTGGTGTGAATGTTCTTTGCGTTGAGGTGGGACAAACTCTGAGGTATATTTATGCTCCAGAGCCCCCCACAGGATGGAGCTAGGACTAGGATTCACATGAGATTGCTGCTGTGCTTGGCTTCTGCACTAGATCCAGTTCTCTTGAAGTAGAGCCTGGAAGAAAGAGTCTTATGCAAATCTTTTATAGAGGAAGTGATCTCAGGTGAAATTTATAGGGAAGTGGGGCATTAAAGAAAAAGTTATTCTAACACATGTTAAAACAGTAAGGAAGACTACTCAGGACTATAGTGACAGTTGTTAAGAGTAGGGCAAAAGGGAAGAGAGGTTGGTTTCGACTCTGAATACAGCAAGCAGAGTGAGGGGGTCCATGGGTGGAAAATTGCAAAGAGTAAATATCAAGGGTAGGTGGTGATTCTTGCTAAGCTGACTTGGATCCTTGCTGAAGTCAGGATAGGGTATCAGATATCAAGTGTGGAGGGATTCTTGCCAAACTGACTCAGCAGGATTCTTGCTACAAGTAGACTAGTCAGGCCAAAGACAAGGCCCAAGGATGAGGCCTAGTTGAGACGAGGGCTCAGAGGAGCCTCACTGAGGTTTGGTCAGGGAGAGAGCCTTTGTCAGAGGGAAGCAGGGTGGAGCAGGGGAGGAAGCAGGCAAAGATGTGGGTTCAGTTAAAGTTTGGCCTCTGCCCGATCATAAAGGGTCCTACCATGAGGCAAGGGAAATGGACTCCTTTTTTAATATCCTCATATCAATTAGTCTTTGGTATGGACCAGCCTCCAGGGGTTGTAAAATATGCCAACCCCAGGCAATTCTCCAGAGACCTAGGAGTCATTAGAATCCACACTCAGGGCAGCTGAGAGATCTGTAGCCCAGCTCATTAAAGGGAAGCTGAGCAGAGCACCAGCACCCTCTACTGCAGTGTTTCCCCTTTCCCTACTCTGCCTCCTCTCCATCCTTCTCTTTCCCTATTCTGTCCCCTGGGCCTGCATAAGAATCTTCATCACAGGCGCTGCTTCCAATAACCCCAGGCTGGGGACACCCTACAGCCCTAGGCTCAAGAGTTCCTCTTGCTCTGGTGACCACAGGTTGGCCTGAGTCCTGAAAACCTCTCTGTTCCAAGCTATGGAAAAGTGCCTGTAGCAGTGGGCTCCTGCCATTTCCCCCAGCACAGAATCCATGCTCCCTTTTTTAATAACAGTACCTTGATTTTCCTCTGCGGAATCAAACTGCCCTTTGTCAATCTATAACATTTGGACATAGGGTACGTGTGTGCGTGCACACACACACACACACACACACACTCACATAACTAGGCCTGGACCATCAGAGTCAAGGGAAGGGCATGTGATCCCAGCTGAGCCAGTAACCCTCAGCCCTGAGAGTTGTGCTGGAGGTGCCTGAGGATCATCTGCCCACAAATAGGAAGATTCTGCCCAAGACTGAGGCAATCACAGAAGCAAATGAAATCAGGTCAGAGAGTGTGAAAGACATCTGACAACAGCATTCGAACCCCAGGTCAGTCTCTGGACTCTTCAGTTGTGTGAACCAATTCAGTCCCCTCAGTGGGTGGGAACTGCTCCAGCCACCTCACCTGGAGATGAGTTTCAGTCACAACAAAGCAACCCTCCCCTGACTCATATCACAGATGAGGGTCTGATGAAAAGCAGCTTTCAGGAAATTGTCTATTTTGAGATGTGTGATATGGTGTAAGGGGTAAGTACCCGCTAACTGGAGTCCTTTCTGTACCTTTGTTTCCTTATTTGGACTATGTGGTGGTGGAGCTCTCAGTCCTGGCCTCTGTGGAAGATTCCTTTAAGAGTGCTCCCTGGGTGCTAGGCTCTCCCATCCAACCCTCAGTCTCTTAAGACTCTGAGCTCTGGTGCCTTGTGAAAGGCTTTCTTCACAAGGGCCAGATCATCCCCCTGCTCCTAGCCCCACCTCCAGGGACCAGTGTAGGAAGAGCAATGGAACCCAACCTCAGTTTACATATCCGAGAGCTGGGCATGTTCAGGGATCCTCTGGCTACTGGAGCAACCCTCCTGGTTTTTGTGAGAACATGACTCTTGTTCATCATTTTACTCTCCATTCAGACATCTCATGCCCCAGCCTGGGTACTGGGTGTGTGAGGGGGCTGGAGGGACCCTTTACACGAAGATGCATGGGGAAGTGGTTCTGACTGTAAAGCTGGCCAGATGAAAGCCTGGAGCTGCTGAGAACTGCTGTATCAAGAAAGCCTACTCGAGAGTGACACCAACCCAAAGGAAGCAAAGCTGAGAAGCAGTAATGATATGCGAGAGAGAGTTTACCTCATCAGTCAAGCATCTCAATTCAGTCATATCTGAAACCTGGAACCTCTTTGTTGCTGAGCCAATTCATTCCCTTTTTAGCTTCAGCCAGTTTAAGCGGACCTTGTCACTTTAAACAGTGACTATGGGGGCTTCCCTGGTGGCGCAGTGGTTGAGAATCTGCCTGCCAATGCAGGGGACACAGGTTCGGGCCCTGGTCTGGGAAGATCCCACATGCCACGGAGCAACTAAGCCCATTCGCCACAACTACAGAGCCTGCACTCTAGAGCCCATGAGCCACAGTTACTGAGCCCGAGCGCCTAGAGTCCGTGCTCCTCAACAAGAGAAGCCACCGCAATGAGAAGCCGGCGCATTGCAACAAAGAGTAGCCCCCGCTTGCTGCAACTAAAGAAAGCCTGCGCGCAGCAACAAAGACCCAAAGCAGCCAAAAATAAATAAACAAATAAACAGCGACTATGGGTAGATGAGATAATAACTAGTGGCAAAGAGCTTTGTGTGGGCCCAAGTGGAGACCTAGGCCCCAACTCACTAAACTCAGGGCTTGCTCTTTTTTGCCTTTAGCTCATAACTGATACCTGTAATGTGAAAGATTCCTGAATGTATATCACTTCCTCCTAAACCTTTATCTACCCACGCCGTGCTGCCCAAATCTTACCATTTAGGTAAAGGCACCCCTGCTTGAGGAGTGCATCCTGAGAGGAAACATTCTGAGCTCAGCTCCGAAGTCTGTCACATGAGTGCAGGTTTTGCAATAGAGGTAAGAGGTGACCTATTTAGCTCTGACTGAGCTAAGCTGGGAGAGCAAATAATCCAATATGTCATTGGCTTAAAACACATGTATTTCTCACCCCTGCAAAGTTCACTGTGAATCCAGGAGACTCTCTGGGGCAGTTGGCCTCTGTGAGGTGACTCAGTGATCCAGGCGGCCCTGATCTTGTAAATCTGCCATCTCAACACAAGACTTCCTAGCACCACAGTAGGGGAAACACTCACACAGCTCTCTTGTGTCCCTCCTCCAAACTTCAGCCCAGATGTGGCCTAGGCCGATTAGCCAAAAGTCATCCCAAGGCCGTGTTCAACTGCAAGGGGGCCTAGAAAGTGTGACTTTAATGTGCCTAGAAAGAGAAGAGACCACTTGTGTGTGAGCACTGGTAATGTCCACCAACCATGGTGAGCACAGGAATAAAGTGTGACTGCTCTAGGGCAAGGCCGACCACTGAAAGGGTCAGTGAGGATACATGGCTCAAAAGGGAGGAGATGCATGTAACTGACTCTTGCTCAGAGCCCCTCACTGCAGGCGGAGAGCTGAGTGGTCCCAGCCTAGATTGCGGGAGAGAAGGCAGAACTCCTCCCTGCCTTGGTTTTGTTTGCTCCCTGGATTTTAAAATTGTTTCCACTGGCTGCTATATTCATTTGAGATTGCTGCTGCATGTGTCAGAAACCCAACCAACACAGCTTAACCCCATGGGGTTTATTTTTCTAGTGTGACAGAAAATGCAGGGGAGGCCATTCAGGACTGGAATTGTGACTCCAAGCTGTAGCCCAAACCCGGGGATCCTTGTCTTTCTGTCCCACCATCCTCAGCTTGTGCTTTCATTCTCAAGACCACCTCATTATCACAGGCATTCCTTGGCTGCTCCATCTCAGTCAAGAAGACAGAAGGAAAGAGAAACATCTAGAAGGAAGAGATGGCAAGTACTTCAAGAAAGCAAAACTTTCTCACAAATCCCCAGCAGACCTCTGCTTATGTCTTATCGGCCAAGACCAAGTCACGTCACCACTCTCACCACAATAAAGTCTGGGAAATACATTTTGTAGCTGAGCATATTTCTGCCTTGAAGAAATTGTGATTCTATTATCAAATAAGAAGGGGAGAATGGGTCTTAGGTAGGCAAATTAATAGTTAAATATTAGGCAACTTCCCACAAAACCTCAAATTTCTATTGGGTTCTTTTGAAAATTGAGAAGATCTGATAATAAAGGGTCTGTATTTCTCAATGTCAAAGTCTGCTGGAGGCGAGTTTTGGTTTCTCCCCTTAGAAAGTGTACCCCTCAGTATTTTGTTTGGCTGTTTGTGTGTATGTATATCACACCCAGTCTGCCTCACCCAGGCCTGGGCACATGACCAGTGTCACAGGGTCCCACACTTGGTTTAATGCTCTGCTCTCACTGTCTAAATTTTTAAACAAAGAACCCTGAATTTACATTTTGCACTGGGTTCCACAAATTATGTAGCCAGCCCTGGCCTCCTTTTTGTGTGCATTTGTGCTATGGCTCCTGGTGAACTGGAAAATATATGGGATCAGGAGCCAGAGGGACCTGAATTCAAAATCAGTTCAGAGTTGTTGGGCAAGTTATTTAGCAACATCTAATCTCAGTTTTCACATTTGTTAAAAGAAATAAAATCACTTTCCTGGTGGGATTGTGGTGAGGATTTGATGTGATCCAGGATATAAAGGGCATGGCCCACCACTGGGTACCCCATGTTCCCACCACAGTCATAGTCACTTTAATATGATTTCCATTTCTATTGAGAAACCCACTCCTACCACACCTGCCCAAAGACAGAGCCTGATACGCAAAGCCAGTAGAATAAGATGTCTGTGGCTGCTAGATATGGGGCTGGTGTTCTCAGCCCCCTATCCTCATTTGAACAAGGAAGTCACCATGCTTACTGGATGCCAGCACAGAGAGGGAAGTAAGGCTCAGGGGAGCTCACCTGAGAGGGGCCCGTTGGCCTGGTCAGGCTAAGAGACCTGTTGGTGCAACCCTGAGAGCTGGGGAGACACACTGCCTACTTGGTCACCTTGAATGAAAGAACAGAATCCAAGTCTGCTCCATGGGAGTGGAGAGGAGAGGGAAGCAGCTGAATGACAATAGAAGCCTTCAGCACCTGCCTAAACAAAGCCAACTCTCATCTGAGCAGCTCAGAGAGGCCAATGTGTAGCAGAGGAAATTCAGAAGACAGTTCCAAAGCATCATTAATACACTGCAAGCAGTCACCAGGTGAAAATTTGGCCTCTGCCACCACTGCTGACTTCACAGGGGAAAAAGGCATTTGCATCTTTTCTCACCACAGAGGGTGACAATTCCCTTCAGGATTAGAGAAAAGTTGCAACCCTTAGTAGCTCTTCACTGATGAGCTTGAATCCCTTGCCAGGCCTCTCTTCCTTTGTGTATTAGAACAACAGCCTCTGAGACCTATGGGGAAAAAAATGAAATCTGGAAGCCAGTTTACCTATGGGCTGAGAAGCTGCAAAAATTTCACCTCGTTTGTGCAACCCCTCCCCAGGGCTGAACCAGAACTTCAGCTAATACAGCCTGGCACACAGCCTGGCAGGCTGGGCTCTGCCAATGAAAATTCAAACAAAATAAATATAACACATGTGATTTTGTCCGTTGACATGCAGTGCAAGAAATAGAAGCACTGCATGTCTGTACTATACTAAATACATGAATCTGGCTCATTCATTGCCCTCCTACCCACTCCTTCACCAGTTGTTGTTGGTGGGCTATAGCACCTCCGTAGTGCCTTGGGAGAGGCTCTCCCTGCCCTCAGAGTCTGCAGGAACCTCGGGTGCCTACACAGTCCACACCCTCAAATGTCCTCAGCTGCTGGGGGTGGTCACTTCCTAGCTTCCCTGCCTGCCCCACGTCCCATGAGGTTGACTCCAAGGCTGCGCTTCCAGTCTTTCCACACCAAGCCTGGTTTGGGCCATTAGACCTTGCAGACTCAGGATACCCGATATCTGGAAAGCTTCTCTAGGGGGACCACGGAGCTGACCCCTCTTCAACATCTCAGGGTATGTGCAAAGCGGCACACGTCTCCATTCAGTGTCTCAAACCCCCAAACCCTCTCTCCCCTTCTTACCCTCAGGGAATCTCACTGCCTCCCACCTCAATCAGGCCATGTCCGTCCTTTAAGATCCCCTCAATGGGGCAGTGAGTATTGGCAGGGAGAACGAACTTTTTGGCCAACCCAATATATATATCCTGGCTCCTCCCTTACCTCTTGGGAGCAGTTCTTCAGAACTATCTGAGATGCTCTCTCCTGAGCTATAGTGCTCAGTAAAGTCACCGAATAAAACTTTTAACTCACGACTTTTATGTTGGGCATTTTATTTCAGTCAACAGTGTTATATAGCTCAGTTTTTAAAACACGCCCTCCACCTCCCACCCCAATTTATTAGCTTAGACTGAAGGTGGCAAAGAGCCAACATATGGCCCCGCAAAGTGGCAACTTCATAGGTTCACCCTAATATTTTTTTCTGGCTCAGCATAGTGTGTGCTTTTAACAAAAATTTGTTTCCAACCTTTAAAATGGAAGATTTTACATAAAATTCCAGGTTTCTGGCTCCAATCAGAAGCCTGGGAGCACTTAATCTCCAGTTGTAGGCAAAAAAGCAGAGGCCCCAACTAGCTCCTGGAGAGATTTGGGGCTAGTGTCCAGAAGTTCATGGGCTGGGGGAGGGGGGCGCTGTAGTGAGGCAGGGATTCCTCTCATTCCTTTGTGAAATAAATCACCACAGCAGAAAACAAAACAATTTTTCTATCAGGTTCTCCTGCTATATCAAATAAACAAAACCATTAAAGTAAAAAATACATATGCATACACAGATACATATCTATCTAGCTGTTTGTTCAAACATACGTACTTTTTTTTCCCTTCCACTTAAATCTTCACTCAGTAGTTCCTGTTCAATTATTTTTGCTCTCTTTCATGGGTTGCTATTAATTTCTGGCAGCAATTTACAAATGCCCCCCTACTCTAAGAAACATTGAAATCACAGTTGGAAACCTTGATAATTTCACCGAAGCAGAAGCTATTAAATGCAAATATCGGCAAAAGTTTTTAATACTGCAGAAAGTCATGAAAAATGCCGGGGTAAGCTCATTGCTGCTGCAGATTTAATTCATCCTCTTCTTAAAAGCTAGAAATCCCTTCTTTGCCCAGCAGGGCCCAAATAAGCCTTAAATGAGGGTCATGTGAGGCAACATCAGGCTGATTTCCCCCTCCCCAAAACCCAGCATGGCAGAAAAGTGGGCAGCCCTGAGAAAGCAGGAGATGGAAAGCCCCCTAAAAGTTCTCATCATATTCCAAGTTCAGGACTGAAATGGAGAGAAGAACAGTTAACCCCACAGCCTGCAGCCTCCACTACTGTTAACCATGAAAACAAAGCTACCTTATATACTTGTTCTGCTTTGTGCTTTTCAAAATTCTTTCCTTATTAGAAACTCATTGAAAGCCCAAGACGGTTGGAAAGCTGCCCTTGAAACTTGAGTGATGAGGGGCAATGAAGACCTCAAGGTTACTCTGCAATTTGTTCTGCAATCAGGGTTAGGACAAGAACCAAGGTCTCCAGACCTCTAGTCTAACCTCACTTCCTAGATCCAGGACACATCCCAGTGTTGCTGAGCCAACACTTCATCTTACTGCTGGCTGAATGAGAGAATGAGACATTGTCTCTGCCCTGTCTTTGTTGGTTCACCCAAACCATCCCTTAGGGACAGCATGGCTCAACTACAATTAGATTAAGTTAACTAATTCTGTACACTGCTTATCATATCAGTTAGGAATCTGTCTCTCAGATCGTGCAACTCAGGTGGTGCAACTGATTAGACTTTGATGCAGTGATTGTTCACAGAGGTGAGAGACTCAGATGGGGTTAAGGAAGCTAACAAGTGATTGTCACCTCCTTGGTGGAGGCAGCTAGGACCTGATAACAACAGGAAAATATTATCCAACCATAGGTCAGAGGGACAAGGGGAGGAAAGAGTGTTACCGGGGCCCAGTGAGGGTTGGGAACATGGGCTAGCCACTGTTAGAGACAGAGTGCAGAAGCAGGAGGAAACAGTAAAGATACAGCCCAGCCTCCCTCCCTTCCCACACTCCAGTGCCCTGACAGTGGCTCCCATTAGCCACTGCAGTTCACAAGAGTCAGCCCCCTGGAGTCAAAAAGCATAGTGGAGAATCAATGTATGTCAGGAAGGGGTGAAGAAAGAAAATACGCAACACATTTTACTCTCAGAACTTCAGTTTCCTCATCTGTAAAATTGGATAATATCTACCTCACAGCACTGTTCTAAGGATAAAAACTAATATATATGTGAAGTTTATAACATAAAAATTATTCAAAAATATAAACACCCACCTCTAAATCATGATCTGTGCTTCCCTTAAACACCATTGTTTTGCTCCCAGTATCATATATTCCCCAGGTTGGAAGTGTCTACAGAGGTTATCTCATCGTCCCAGGCCCATTCCCCCACAAAAGGTTGGTATTCATTCTGGAATACATCTTTCTTGCAAGTGCCCTCTGTACTGTTTGATTACTTCCTGTGATGACAGACTCACCACATATTCCTGTTTCTTCTACTGTCAAACCATATAAAACTCAAGAAAATTTTTCTTTATTATGGGACAAAAGGCCTTCCTATATGTATTCCTCAAGAGTTGTGCATTTTGGAGTCACAAAGACCTGCTCCCTTCTTCTCAGTAGCCTAATTGGGATTTAATTCAGAAATTCAAGGTTGTTTTAACATCAAAAAGTCAATGTTATTAGCTATATTAACATACTAAAAAAAGGAAAAACATATAATTATTTAAATAGATGCAGAAAAGTTAATCAAAATTCAGCAACCATTCATGATACAAAAAATCTCAGCTAACTATAAATAGAAGGAAACTTCCTCAACTTGGGAAAATGGCAAGGATGTTTGTATTCAAATCGTTTAGTCAATATTATACAGGAAATCCTAGCCAATGGAATAAGGCAAGAAAAAGAAACTAAAAGCATTTGGTTTGCAAAAGAAGAAATAAAACTATACGGATTGGAAGATGGCAGGGTCATCTAAGTAGAAAATTCTAAGAAATCTGCAAACACACAGAAAGAACTAGAACTAATAAGTAAGTTTTGCCAGGTTAAAGGATACAAGGTCTACAATTTTTAAAATTCATGTATATACACTAGAAGCAAATACCTGGAAATTAAATTTTGAAAAGCAACAGCACCTCATGTTTACTATCAATCAATTATTGACAAAGATGTCAAGACTATTTAATGGTGAAAGAATAACCTTTTAAACAAATGGTACTGGGACAGCTGGTTATCTAGATATAAAACAAACAAAGAACTTGGATCCCTACCTCATACCGTATACAGACATTAATTCAAACAGAATCAAACACTTAAATGTAAGAGTTAAAACTATAAAACTCTTAGGAGAAAATACAGGTATAAATCTTCATGACCTTGAATTAATCAATAGCTTATTATATATGACACCAAAGCACAAACAACAAAAGAGAAAACCAATAAACTGAACTTCATTAAAATTAAAAAGTCTTGTGCCTCAGAAGACCCCATCAAAAAGTGAAAAGGCAGGTACTTCCCTGGTGGCACAGTGGTTAAGAATCTGCCTGCCAATGCAGGGGACATGGGTTTGTGCCCTGGTCCTGGAAGATCCCACATGCCACGGAGCAACTAAGCCCTGTGCACCACGACTACTGAGCCTGTGCTCTAGAGCCTGTGAGCCACAACTACTGAGCCCATGTGCTGCAACTATTGAAGTCTGCATGCCTAGAGCCTGTGCTCTGCAACAAGAGAAGCCACCACAATGAGAAGCCCACACACCACTACGAAGAGTAGTCTCCGCTCTCCTCAACTAGAGAAAGCCTGCATGCAGCAACGAAGACCCAATGCAGCCAAAAACAAAATAAATAAATAAATATAATAAAAATAATAAAAAGTAAAGTTAAAAACAGAAAAAAAGGAAAGTGAAAAGGAAATCCACAGAATGGGAGAAAATACTTACAAATCATTTATGTGATGTGACTTATATCTAGAACATATAAATAACTCTTAAAATTCATTAATAAAAAGTCAGATAACTCAGGTTAAAAAAGAGTTATCTTTTTAAAGTACAAACAGAAAAATATAAAAGCATTTCCAATAGCATTCAAAAATATGAAATATTTAGGGCTAAATGTATTAAAACATGTGTAAGATTTTTATATTAAAACTTTAAAATATTATTAAGAAAAATTAAAGAAGGCGTAAATAGAGAAATATAATGATATACCATGTTCAAAGAAAGCAAGAGTCAACATTGTTGAGATGTCAGTTCTTGTCCGAAAGATATAGATGCAGTGCAATCCTAATGAAAATCTTATTAGGATTTTTCAATAGAAATTAGGAGCTCATTAAAAAAATTTAATGGAATTGCAAAAGACTCAGAATGTCAAAAAATAGTTGGGGGAAAGAAAAAACAAAGTTGGAAGACCCTTACTACCTGATTTCAAAACTTATATTAATAAAGTGAAGAGTTGTGTTGGCCAGAGGGTTGACTTCATAAAGGACCAGGGGAACTTTTTAGAGTGATGACAATGTTTTCTCTAGACTTGAGTAGTGGTTACACAGGACTCATCAAATGAGACTCTTAAAATTGAAGCATTTTACTGAATGTAAATTACAGCCCAATAACGTTGGCTTAAGAGTTGAACAAATTTACTCAACTGACTTAAAAGCATGTTAGACATAGCAGAAGACAGGATTGCTGCACCTACAGCAGATCAACAGAAATAATCCAAACAGAAGCATAGAAAAAAATAAAGAGGGGAAAAAAGGTAAGTAGACCATCTGTAACCAGTACAAAAATATCAAATGATATAAAATACATACAACTGAGGTTCCAGAAGAAAATGAGAGAATGGGAAAAAATATATATATTTGAAGAAATAATGGCCAGTTACCTCAAATTTGGTGAAATACCTCAACCCACAGACCAAGAAATTCAACAAAACCCAAGAAAAGTGAAGGCAAAGAGAATAACACCCAGGCTCATCATTTTCAAACTCCTGACTACCACATATTAACTATCCAGTGAAAATCGTCATATTACCAATAGGGAGGAAAGGATAAAATCTCTGGCTCAACAGAAATAATGAAAGTCAGACAACACCTTCAAATTCTGAAGGAAAACAACACCAAACTTTCAACCAAGAACTCTACACCCATCAAACATGTCCTTCAAAAATAAACACAAAATAGACATTTTCAGATATCAAAAGCTAAGAGTTCATTGCCAGCAAACCTGAACTACAAAAATGTGAAAGGAATTCTTCAGGCTCAAGGGAAATGATATCAGATGGAAGCTCTGATCTACATGAAGGAATATTTATGCCAGTAAAAGTAGATGAGTGCAGGTTTGATTTGAGGAGAAATATGTGGGGTGTTCCTGTGGTACAGTGTGGTTTAGCAAGGCAATGCACAAAAAGCCTCTTTGTGGTGGACCC
This sequence comes from Eschrichtius robustus, assembly GCF_028021215.1. Classification (NCBI taxonomy): domain Eukaryota; kingdom Metazoa; phylum Chordata; class Mammalia; order Artiodactyla; family Eschrichtiidae; genus Eschrichtius; species Eschrichtius robustus. The sequence goes on from NC_090842.1 coordinate 48,061,704, forward strand.
TGGAACTCTAAAGGGACTGTGACTGACTCAGTGTTTTGGTTTTGGCTCGTCTTAGAGAAGCTCTTCCAGATTGTATTAGCATTCCCTGAAAATAGAGATGAAGGCATGAGAAGAAAAAGTTGTCACAGTTACCTGGTTTTTGAGAACTTTACACTCTGTTAAAAGAAACACACATACAACTAACAGCTATATAGAAAGATAAATAACTTGCTTGTCAACTCATCAAACTAATTGAAAGAGATATGATAGTCTAAAGTCATCATCAAAAGATGCCAGTCATCATAAAAAGCCATAATAAACAGAAAGTACAGAGGCATCTGTGAAAAACTAAATAAGCACAACTCTATGCCTGAGTAAAATAGATTCTGTAGAAAAAGAACTTAAAATAGAAAAGTAAAAATATAAAAGTGGATGAATTGCTGATATTCAAGAAGCAAAAGCTACTAGAATATAAATCATAATTCATCAAATAATCAGTGGTTTTTCAAATAGATCGTGTGACAGAGAGTCTTTTCCACATGGTCCTTCATCAAAGGATTCATTTTCAAAGAGATATTTTCACTCCTCTAATCATATTATAGCCTTTGCTCCCAGAATTTATTCATCTAACTTCTCCTATAATTCAATATGTGTTTTTCTGGGGAATCGCAAGACAAGGGCATCTGTGTTTCCTGAGCTTCCGGAAAGCATGCATGGACCCCCACCCAAAGAATACCTTTTGCCAAAGGATTATTCTGGCCTTCCACATCCTTCATTGACAATAAGAAAAGCAACCTCCAAGGGATTTTGGTTATTTCTTCTCCCATGTACTAAATTTCACCCCACCACCCTGCCTTCCTAAAAATAACACTGAGTTACTTCAGAGTTGAATTTTGGTCTTTAAATGATCATCTAGTGAATATCTAGAACCACAGGAATAAATTTAAGATGTTTCATCTTTTTTCAAAATAAATTTTGTATTATCTCTCATTTTAATTCTGGAAACTACTATTACTTATATTAAAAAGTGATTTACCTTAGCCCAGATGAAAGATTTATAAAATTATAATTCTTAGGATTAAAGTTTTATAAATAAAGTTGTTTAAAATAATTTTTAAATTCATGTTCTGATTTGCAGTTTCTGGTCTGGCATGAAAAGAAGTTGGAAGCCATCACTCCATCCCAACAACAAGTAAAAGCTGAACAAGCTGAAAGATCAACAATTCTTCTTAGATCCATCAGAAAAGTGAGCATATGTGTGATTGGAATACCAGAAGGGGAAGAAAAAGAGAAGTGAACAGAAGAAATAATTGAAGCAATAATGACTGAGAATTTCTCCAAATTAGTATTAGACGCCAAACCACAGATCCAGGAAACTCTGAGAGCACACACAGGTGTCAAAACAAATAAACAAACAACAACAACAAATGACACCTAGGCACATCATATTTAAACTGTAGGAAATTAAAGAAAAAAATGTTGAAAGAAACCAGGGGGGAAAAATCTTACCTATAGTGGAGAAAAGATATGGATCACATCTGACTTCTTTTCAGGAACCATGCAAGTAAGAAGAGAGTAAATTATTTAAAGTGTTGAGAGAAAAAAAAAAAAAAACGAACAAACTAGAATTCTGTATGCTGTGAAATTATCCTTCAAAAGTGAAGAAGTAAGGACTTTCTCAGATAAACAAAAATTAAGGGAACTTGTTGACAGTAAACCTGCCTTGTAAGAAATGTTAGAAGAGGTTCTTAAGAGAAAAGAAAAATGATACAAGTCAGAAACTTAGATCTACATAAAGAAAGGAAAAGGATCATAAAGGAATAAGTAAGTAAGTAAGTAACATTTATTTTTCTTATTCCTAATAGATCTAACAGATAACAGTTTGTTTAAATTAATAATGGCAACAATATATTCACAATATAATGCATTATGTATGCTTACTTATCTGCCTATGTGCTCATATATGTTTATGAATTAAAACAATGCTATAAGGAATAGGAGGGAGGAATTAGAAATATTTTGTTATTATAGGATACTTGCACTTCCTATGAGTTGGTATAATGTTATTTGAAAGTGGACTTGGATTAGTTGTAAATGTAAGTGATTAGTTGCAAAATCTAGGGCAAACACTAGAAAAGTTTTGAAAAAATATAACTCTATGCTAAGAAAGGAGAAAGAATGGAATCATATAAAATGCTCAATCAAAATCACAAAAGGCAGAATGGAAGACAAAAAGAAGGACAAAAAATAGAAAACAGTAACAAATATGGTAGCTATTAATCCAATTATATCAATTGGATAATTGGATAAAATCCAGTTATATCCTTAATCATTTTAAAAGTCAATAGTCTAAATACACCAATCAAAAGACAGAGATTGTCAGAGTGGATCAAAAAACAGGACTCAACCATATGTTTTGTATAAGAAACCCACTTTAAATATAAAGACACATATAGACATATTGCCTATAGTTAACAAAATTGTATCATAAACTTAAAGATTTGCTGAAGGTAAGTATAGGCTGTGTTCCTTTCACAAAAAATAAATAAATAAAAGGGGCAAGAGAAACTTTTGAGAGAGATGGATAAGTTTATGGCATAGATTTTGGTGATGATTTCATGGTGTATACTTGTCTCCAAACTCATCAAATTGTATACGTTAAATATATACAGGTTTTTGTATGTCAATTATACCTCTATAAAGTGATTTTTTAAACCTTTTTTTAATCATTCCTCTGGAAAATTTACTAGAATGGCTACAAACAAAATAATACAATCCTTTATTTATAGATACACTGTATTATCTAGTGATTGCTTAAAATCAAAATTATATTTTATCAACTGATGCATTAAAATTGAATAAGGAGCTTCTTTGCCGTGAGGATACAACCCTTCTTTGATAAAACATGTCAAAATATGCAAAGTGTTGATCAATAAAATAAAATTGATTAACAACAAAAGAAGTAAAGGAATGAATAAAAAAAAACCATGCTAATACTAATCAAAAGAAAGTGGGAGTAGTCATGTTAATTTAGAAAGAGCACACTTCAGATCAAGGAAAGTTATCAGGGGTAAAGAGGGGCATTACACAATGATAAAGGGTCAATTTGCCAAGAAGACTTAACAATTCTTAATGTGTATGTGCCTAACAATACAGTGTTGAAATATGTGAGGCATAAACTGATAGAGACAAAAGGAGAAACAGATGAGTCCACTATTACATTGGAGATTTCAACACCCCTCTATCAGAAATGGGCAAATCGCACAAGCAGAAAATCCAGCAAGGACACAGTCAAATTCAACAGCATCATTAATCAACTGGACATAATTTACATTGATAGACTACTTTATCCAACAACCATGGAATACGCATTATTCCCACACTCATATGGAACATTAATCAAGATAGGCCATGTTCTGGGCATAAAACATACCTTAACACAGTTAAAAGAATAGAAATCATACAATATCTTCTCTCAGACCACAATGGAATTAAACTAGAAATCAATAACAGAAATATAGCTGGAAAACCCAAAAATATATTAAATTAAACAACATACTTCAAAGAAGAAATCTCAAGATGAATTTTATTAAAATTGGGGGATGAAATGATAACAGTGTTAGAGAAAATTTCTATTGAATACATATATTAGAAAAGAAGAATGATCTAAGATCAATCATCTAAGCATCTATGTTAGGAAACTAGAAAAAAAGAAGAACAAAGTAAGCAGAAGAAAAAAAGTTAGAAATTAGAGCAGAAATCAATGATATTGAAAAGAGGAAATTGATAGAGAAAAACAGTAAAACTAAAAGCTAGTGAGGAGGAGTCCAGATGATGGAATAGGAGGACGTGGAATTCGTCACTTCTCACAAGTACATCAAGAATTCATCTACAAATGGAACAATTCCCACAGAGCACCTGCTGAACATTAGTGGAAGACTTCAGACACCTAAAAGAATAAAAGAAAAAAGAGGAATCATAGAAGGACAGCAACACTGGCAGGAAGCTGAAAATGAGGGGAGTTCCCCAAACTCACAAAAACTCTCTCACGGTGGGGAAATCAGCTGGGACAGAAAAAGACTTTCAGGGGATCAAAGGAGAATGCAGCAGATGGTCTGTGGAAGGCAGGACAAAGTAAGAACTGCAGGCATGGTCTACACTGTAGCTCTGCGCATTCCAGCCTGAATCATGAGTTGCCTGTTGTGAAACGGGGCTGGGTTCTGGAAAGTGGGGTTTGGAGCATGGACCCAGGGAGGGGACGGCTGTTGGCTGTGAAAAGACAGCCTGAAGAGACAAGAGTAAGGAGCTTCACAACCAGGAAAGTCTGTGGAAGAAGCCTGAGATACCATAAAAGCAAGGCATCATTGTTCAGTGGCGTGCAAGGGACAGAGCTGCTTTCCCCAACCTCCAGCTTCCTTCTTCGGCCTCCATGGGCACTGGGATGGGCTCACATCTGAGCCGGCTCACTCTCGCCTCAGTCTGGGGTCTCCTCCACCTGTGTGGGCTCCAGGGGCCTGAGCACCACCCATCCCAAAGCCTCCTTGGGAATCAGCCCTGAGCACCACTGCCTGGGACAAGACTCCACTGATGCTGGGGGGGGGGTGGCGTGGGGTGTGGCTGAGTGCTAAAGTGTAGGGTTGGGATAACGGATCCGGGGATAGGAACACTGTTGGCTGTGCGGATACAGCAGAGGGGACAGGAGTGAGGGGATGTGTGGCTGGGAATGCCCCTAGAGGAATCTTGGTCTGCCTGGAAAGCAAGGCACCATTGTTGAGAGGTGTGTGGGGGTGGGGCCACCACTGCTCCCATACGCCAGCTCCTGCCTCCATGGGCACAGGGATGGATGCTCACCAGAGTGACCGCACCACAGTCTGTTTCAACTGCCTGCTGGTCCACTGCCACAGGCAACTTGCAGACACTCCAATTGTGGCTGCAGTACCCCTGCTCCAACATAAGTAAGTAAGTGTGTCCCAGGCAGCTGCTGTTTTCACTCCCTCTCACCTGGACAAGGAACAGATGTCTGAGGGTGGTGTACATGCAGAGGTGGGGTCAAAACCAAAGCTGAGCCCCAAGGGAGGTGCGACTAAGGAAGAGGAATGGAAATCTTTCTGTGCAGCTGTGCAAGCTGTGGATTAAATCCTTGAGATAGGCTGGGTAAATCTGGTGTCTGTGGAATACCTGAATAGACAACAAGTGTTCCCACAATTGAGACCAGTCTAGCCTTCCCAGCACTGGACTCTAGGGACAAGTACATGTGGGAATCAGGCGAGGTCAGAGTCTGAGCTGGCTCCACGCTGCCCACAGCAGGTCCAGAGACCTATCTAGAGGTATTGGGAGGCCTCCTGGGGGCGGGGATTGGCTCTGGTTCACTGTGGGAGCAAGGACATTGATGGAGGAGGCCCCAGGAAAATATTCTTATTACTATTATTCTTTGTTTCATTTTGCTCAGTTTTTGGTGTTGTTGCATTTATTATTTTTTGGCTTTTATTTTCAGTTTTAATCTTTTTAAATATATATAATTTTGTATTTTTCTATTTTTACTTTTTGTTGCTTTGTGGGGCTTTTTTCTTGTTTTTGTTCTTTGTTTTTTAGATTTTTTTCATTGTTTGTATGTGTATATTTTATGTTTTCTTCCCTTTTTTATTGTTTCTTGGCTTTCTGTTTTTGTTTTATTTTTCATTCTTTGTTTTTGTTAATTTAGTCCTTATTGACTCTTCTCATATTAGAATTCTTTTGTTTGTCTCTCCCATTGTTTTGTTTTGTTTTTGTTTGTTTGGTTTTTGGTTTTTTGTCTGTTTGTTTTTTTTTCTGTGTGTGTTTGTGTTGTGTTGTTACTGCTGTTTGTTTGCTGTTGTTTGTGCTATTTGTCTTGGGTTTTCTTTGTTTTATTTTCATTTTTTTTTCTTTTCTTTTCTTTCTTTTTCTCAGGCTGCACTGTGCAGCTTGTGGACTCTTGGTTCTCTGGCCAGGGGTAAGACCTGGGCCTCTGGGGTGGGAATGTAGAGTCCAGGATGCTGGACTATGAGAGAATTCCCAGGTCCAGGGAATATTAATTGACATGTGTGCTCTGGAAGTATCCATACCAACACCAAGACCCAGCCCCACACAACTGCCTGCAGGCTCCAGTGTTGGACACCTCATGCCAAACAACCAGCAAGACAGGAACACAGCCCCACCCATTGGTAGACAGGCTGCCTAAAGTCATACTAAGCCCACAGACACCCCCAAACACACCACCTGATGAGGCCCTGCCCTTCAGAAGGTAAAGACTCAACTCCACCCACCAGAGCGCAGGCACCAGGTCCTCCCACCAGGAAGCCTACACAAACCCCTGGACCAACTCCACTCACCAGGGGGCAGACAACAGAAAGAAGAGGAACTATGACCCTGCAGCCTGCAGAAAGGAGACCATAAACGCAGTAGGCTGGACAAAATGAGATGACAGAGAAATATGTTGCAGATGAAGGAGCAAGGTAAAATCCCACAAGACCAAATAAATGAAGAAGAAATAGGCAACCTACCTGAAAAAGAATTCAGAGTAATGATAGTAAAGATGATCCAAGATCTTGGAAATATAATGGAGGTATGGATGGAGAAGATTCAAGAAGTGTTTAACAAAGACCTAGAAGAACTAAAGAGCAAACAATCAGTGATGAACAACACAATAACTGAAGCGAAAAATACACTAGAAGGAATCAACAGCAGAATAACTGAGGTAGAAGGATGAATAAGTGAGCTGAAAGACAGAATGGTGGAAATAACTGCCGAGGAGCAGAATAAAGAAAAAAGAGTGAAAAGAATTGAGGACAGTCTCAGAGACCTCTGGGACAACATTAAACGTACCAACATTCAAATTATATGGGTCTCAGAAGAAGAAGAGAAAGGGAAAGAGCCTGAAAATATCTGAAGAGATTATAGTTGAAAACTTCCCTAACATGGGAAAGGAAATAGTCAGTAAAGTCCAGGAAGCACAGAGAGTTCCATACAGGATAAACCCAAGGAGAAACACACCAAGACACATATTAATCAATTAATTGATACAGCCAATATGGAAAGCTGTATGGAGGTTCCTTAAAAAACTAAATATAGAACTACCATATGACCCAGCACTCCCACTACTGGGCATATACCCAGAGAAAACCATAATTCAAAAAGACACATGCACCCCACGTTCATAGCAGCAGTATTTACAATAGCCAGGACATGGAAGCAACCTAAATGTCCATCAACAGAGTAATGGACAAAGAAGATGTGGTACATATATACAATGGAATATTACTCAGCCATAAAAAGGAATGAAATTGGGTCATTTGTAGAGTTGTGGATGGACCTAGAGAGTGTCATACAGAGTGAAGTAAGTCAGAGAAAAACAAATATCATATATTATATGGAATATATTGGAATATATATTCCAATATATTGGACTCATATATGTGGAATCTAGAAAAATGGTGTAGATGACCTTATTTGCAAAGCAGAAATAGAGACACAGACATAGAGAACAAATGCATGGATACCAAGGGGGTAAGGGGTGGGGTGGGAGGAATTGAGAGATTGGTATTGACATATATACACTACTGATAGTATGTATAAAATAGACAACTGATGGGAACATACTGTATAGCACAGGAAACCCTACTTAATGCACTGTGGTGTCATAGATGGGACGGAAATCCAAAAGGGAGGGGATATATGTATATGTATGGCTGACTCATTTTGCTGTGCAGTAGAATCTAATAAAACATTAGAAAGCAACTATATTCCAAAAAAATTAATTAAAAATAAAAGTAAAAGCTAGTGCTTGAAAAGATCAATCAAATCAATAAGCCTCAAACCAGGTCAAATGAGAAATAAAGAAGACACAATTTCTAATATCAGAAATGAAAGAAAGGGGAGTTCCCTGGTGGTCCAGTGGTTAGGATTCTGAGCTTCCACTGCAAGGAGCCTGGGTTCAATTCCTGGTCGAGGAAGTAAGATACTACAAGCCGCGTGGTGTAGCAAAATTAAATTAAATTAAAAAAATAAAAAAGGAGAAATGAAAGAAGGGATATTACTACAGATCCAATGGACATTAAATGGATAATAAGGAATATTATGAACAACTTATGCTCACAAATTTGGTAACCAAGATGAAATTGATCAATTCCTTGAAAGAAACAATCTGTCAAAATTCACATAAGAAGAAATAGACAATTTTAATAGGTCTATATCTATTAAAGAAATTGAATTAATCAACAACAAGCTTCCCAAAAGAGAAAGCACCAGACCTAGATGAGTTCACTGGTGAATTCTACCAAACATTTAAAGAGATAGGAGCAGAGATTATACTTTCTAACCCATTCAATGAAGTCAGCATTACCCTAATACCAAAACCAGTCAAGACATCACAAGAAAAGAAAACTGCAACCAATATCTCTCATAAACATAAACATAGATGCAAAAATCCTCATCAAAATATTAGCAAATTATATCCAACAATGTATAAAAAGGTTTATATACCCCATACAAATGGGATTTATCCCAGGTATGCAAAGATGGTTTAATAGTTGAAAATCAATATAATACACATCAATAGGCTAAAGAAGAAAAATCACATGATCATATTATTAGATGCAGAAAAAGCATTGGACAAAATCCAACATCCATGATTAAAAAAAAACCAAAACACTCAGCAAACTAGAAATAGAAAGGAACTTTCTCAGTTTGATAAAGACAAGTACAAAAACCCTACAGCTATTATGCTTAATTGTGAGAAACTAGAAGGTGTCCTGCTAAATCAGGAACAATACAAGAATGTCCCCTCTCACCACTCCTTTTCAACATTATACTGAAAGTCCTAGCTAATACAATAAGATAAGAAAAAAAAAAGTATATAGATTAGTAAGTAACAACTAAAACTGTCTTTGTTTACAGATGACATGATTATCTATGTAGAAAATGTGAAAGAAGCAAAAACAAAAAAATCTTCTAGAACTAATAAGCAATTATAACAAGGTTGCAGAATACAAGCCAATATATACAAAAGTCACTTGCTTCTCTATATACTGTTAATGAACACGTGGAATTAGAAGTTAAAAACACAATAACATTTATATTAGCACCCCCAAAAAGAAATACTTAGGTGTAAATCTAACAAAATATATACAAGATCTACATGAGGAAAACAAAACACTGATGAAAAAAATCAAAGAAGAATTAAATAAATGGAGAGTCATCCCATGTTCATGGATAAGAAGTCTCAATATTGTCAAAATAGTCATTCTTCACAATTTGATCAATGAATTTAATGAAATTTTAATCAAAATCCCAGCAAGTTATTCTGTAGATATCAACAAACTGATTTTAAAGTTTACATGGAGAGGCAAAGACACAAAAGAGCCAACACAATACTGATGGAAAAAAACAAAGTTGAAGGACTGACATTTCCAAACTTCAAGACTTACAATAAAGCTACAGTAATCAAAAGAGTGTGGTATTGGCAAAAGTATAGACCAATAGATCAATGGAACAGAATAGAGAGCCAAGAAATAGATCCACATAATATAGTCAACTGATCTTTGACAAAGGGGTAAAGGCAATACAATGGAGCAAAAATAGTTTTTCAACAAATGGTTCTGGAACAACTGGACATCCACAGATAAAAAGTGAATCTAAGAACTGGAGGGGAGGAGAAGATGGTGGAAGTGTAAGATGCGGAGATCACCTTCCTCCCCACAGATACATCAGAAATACAGCTACACATGGAACTGCTCCTATAGAACAGCCACTGAACGCTGGCAGAAGACGTCAGAGCTCCCAAAAGGCAAGAAACTCCCCACGTACCTCGGTAGGGCAAAAGAAAAAAGGAACAACAGAGACAAAAGAATAAGGACGGGACCTGCACCAGTGGGAGTGAGCTGTGAAGGAGGAAAGGTTTCCACACACTAGGAAGCCCCTTCGCAGGTACAGACTGCGAGTGGCAGAGGGGGGAAGCTTTGGAGCCACGGAGGAGAGCGCAGCAACAGGGGTGTGGAGAGCAAAGTGGAGAGATTCCTGCACAGAGGAGCGGTGCCGACCAGCACTCACCAGCCCGAGAGGCTTGTCTGCTCACCCGCCGGGACAGGCGGGGGCTGGGAGCTGAGGCTCGGGCTTCAGTTGGATTGCAGGGAGAGGACTGGTGTTGGCAGCGTGAACACAGCCTGAAGGAGTTAGCGCACCACAGCTAGCTGGGAAGGAGTCCCGGAAAAGGTCTGGAGCTGCGGAACAGGCAAGAGACTTTTCTTGCCTCTTTGTTTCCTGGTGCGTGAGGAGAGGGGATTCAGAGCGCCGCCTAAATGAGCTCCAGAGACGGGCACGAGCTGCGGCTATCACCGTGGACCCCAGAGACGGGCATGAGACGCTAAGGCTGCTGCTGCCACCACCGAGAAGCTTGTGTGCAAGCACAGGTCACTATCCACACCGCCCCTCCTGGGAGTGCAGCCCGCCACTGCCGGGGTCCCATGATCCAGGGACAACTTCACCGGGAGAACCCACTGCGCGCCTCAGGCTGCTGCAACGTCACGCCGGCCTCTGCCGCCGCAGCCTCGCCCCGCCTCCGTACCCCTCCCTCCCCCCGGCCAGAGTGAGCCAGAGCCCCTGAATCAGCTGCTCCTTTAACCGCGTCCTGTGTGAGCGAAGAACAGACACCCTCAGGCGACCTACATGCAGAGGTGGGTCCAAATCCAAAGTTGAACCCTGGGAGCTGTGCGAACAAAGAAGAGAAAGGGAAATTTCTCCCAGCAGCCTCAGAAGCAGCGGATTAAAGCTCCACAAACAACTTGATGTACCTGCATCTCTGGAATACCTGAATCGACAACGAATCATCCCAAACTGAGGAGGTGGACTTTGGAAGCAACATATATTATTTTTCCCCCTTTCCTCTTCTTTGAGTGGGTATGTGTATACTTCTGTGTGAGATTTTGTCTGTATAGTTTTGCTATTACCATTTGTCGTAGGGTTCTGTCCGTCCTTTTCTTCTGTATTTGTTTGTTTGTTTTTAACATCTTTATTGGAGTATAATTGCTTTACAATGGTGTGTTAGTTTCTGCTTTATAACAAAGTGAATCAGTTATGCATATACAGATGTTCCCATATCTCTTCCCTCTTGCATCTCCCTCCCTCCCACCCTCCCTATCCCACCCCTCTAGGTGGTCACAAAACACAGAGCTGATCTCCCTGTGCTCTGCGGTTGCTTCCCTCTAGCTATCTATTTTACGTTTGGTAGTATGTCCATACTATGTACGTTTGTATATATGTCCATACCACTCTCTCACTTTGTCACATCTTACCCTTCCCCCTCCCCATATCCACAAGTTCATTCCCTAGTAGGTCTGTCTCTTTATTCCTGTCTTGCCACTAGGTTCTTCATGACCTTTTTTTTTTTCCTTAGATTCCATATATATGTGTTAGCATACTGTATTTGTTTTTCTCTTTCTGACTTACTTCACTCTGTATGACAGACTCTTAACTCCATCCACCTCACTACAAATAACTACATTTCGTTTCTTTTTAAGGCTGAGTAATATTCCATTGTATATATGTGCAACATCTTCTTTATCCATTCATCCGATGATGGACATTTAGGTTGCTTCCATGTCCTGGCTATTGTAAACAGAGCTGCAAGGAACATTTTGGTATATGACCCTTTTTGAATTATGGTTTTCTCAGGGTATATGCCCAGTAGTGGGATTGCTGGGTCGTATGGTAGTTCTATTTTTAGTTTTTTAAGGAACCTCCATACTGTTCTCCATAGTGGCTGTATCAATTTACATTCCCACCAACAGTGCAAGAGGGTTCCCTTTTCTCCACACCCTCTCCAGCATTCATTGTTTCTAGATTTTTTGACGATGGCCATTCTGACTGGTGTGAGATGATACCTCATTGTAGTTTTGATTTGCATTTCTCTAATGATTAATGATGTTGAGCATTCTTTCATGTGTTTGTTGGGAATCTGCATATCTTCTATGGAGAAATGTCTATTTAGGTCTTCTGCCCATTTTTGGATTGGGTTGTTTGTTTTTTTGATATTGAGCTGCATGGGCTGCTTGTAAATCTTGGAGATTAATCTTTGTCAGTTGCTTCATTTGCAAATATTTTCTCCCATTCTGAGGGTTGTCCTTTGGTCTTCTTTATGGTTTCCTTTGCTGTGCAAAAGCTTTGAAGTTTCATTAGGTCCCATTTGTTTATTTTTGTTTTTATTTCCATTTCTCTAGGAGCTGGGTCAGAAAGGATCTTGCTGTGATTTATGTCATAGAGTGTTCTGCCTATGTTTTCCTCTAAGAGTTTGATAGTGTCTGGCCTTACATTTAGGTCTTTAATCCATTTTGAGTTTATTTTTGTGTACGGTGTTAGGAAGTGTTCTAATTTCATACTTTTACAGGTACCTGTCCAGTTTTCCCAGCACCAATTATTGAAGAGGCTGTCTTTTCTCCACTGTATATTCTTGCCTCCTTGATCGAAGATGAGGTGACCATTTGTGCGTGGGTTTATCTCTGGGCTTTCTATCCTGTTCCATTGATCTCTGTTTCTGTTTTTGTACCAGTACCATACTGTCTTGATTACTGTAGCTTTATAGCATAGTCTGAAGTCAGGGAGCCTGATTCCTCCAGCTCCATTTTTCGTTCTCAAGATTGCTTTGGCTATTCCGAGTCTTTTGTGTTTCTATACAAATTGTGAAATTTTTTGTTCTAGTTCTGTGAAAAATGCCAGTGATAATTTAATAGGGATTGCATTGAATGTGTACATTGCTTTGGGTAGTAGAGTCATTTTCACAATGTTGATTCTTCCAATCCAAGAACATGGCATATCTCTCCATCTATTTGTATCACCTTTAATTTCTTTCATCAGTGTCTTATAATTTTCTGCATATAGGTCTTTTGTCTCCTTAGGTAGGTTTATTCCTAGATATTTTATTCTTTTTGTTGCAGTGGTAAATGGGAGTGTTTTCTTAATTTCACTTTCAGATTTTTCATCATTAGTGTATAGGAATTCAAGAGATTTCCGTGCATTAATTTTGTATCCTGCTACTTTACCAAATTCATTGATTAGCTCTAGTAGTTTTCTGGTAGCATCTTTAGGATTCTCTATATATAGTATCATGTCATCTGCAAACACTGACAGCTTTACTTCTTCTTTTCTGATTTGGATTCCTTTTATTTCTTTGTCTTCTCTGATTCCTGTGGCTGAAACTTCCAAAACTATGTTGAATAATAGTGGTGAGAGTGGGCAACCTTGTCTTGTTCCTGATCTTAGTGGAAATGGTTTCAGTTTTTCACCATTGGGGACGATGTTGGCTGTCGGTTTGTCTTATATGGCCTTTATTATGTTGAGGAAAGTTCCCTCTATGTCTAGTTTCTGCAGGGCTTTTATCATAAATGGGTGTTGAATTTTGTCGAAAGATTTCTCTGCATCTATTGAGATGATCATATGGTTTTTCTCCTTCAATTTGTTAATATGGTGTATCATGTTGATTGATTTGCGTATTTTGAAGAAACCTTGCATTCCTGGAATAAACCCCACTTGATCATGGTGTATGATCCTTTTAATGTGCTGTTGGATTCTGTTTGCTAGTATTTTGTTGAGGATTTTTACATCTATGTTCATCAGTGATATTGGCCTGTAGTTTTCTTTCTTTGTGACATCTTTGTCTGGTTTTGGTATCAGGGCGATGGTGGCCTCGTAGAATGCGTTGGGGAGTGTTCCTCTCTCTGCAATATTTTGGAAGAGTTTGAGAAGGATAGGTGTTAGCTCCTCTCTAAATGTTTGATAGAATTCACCTGTGAAGCCATCTGGTCTTGGGCTTTTGTTTGTTGGAAGAATTTTAATCACAGTTTCAATTTCAGTGCTTGTGACTGGTCTGTTCATATTTTCTATTTCTTCCTGGTTCAGTTTCGGCAGGTTGTGCATTTCTAAGAATTTGTCCATTTCTTCCAGGTTGTCCATTTTATTGGCAGAGAGTTGCTTGTAGTAATCTCTCATGATCGTTTGTATTTCTGCAATGTTAGTTGTTACTTCTTTTTCATTTCTAATTCTATTGATTTGAGTCTTCTCCCTTTTTTTCGTGATGAGTCTGGCTAGTGGTTTATCAATTTTGTTTATCTTCTCAAAAAAAAGCTTTTAGTTTTGTTAATATTTGCTATTGTTTGCTTCATTTCTTTTTCATTTATTTCTGATCTGATCTTTATGATTTCTTCCTTTCTGCTAACTTCGGGGTTTTTTGTTCTTCTTTCTCTACTTGCTTTAGGTGCAAGGTCAGATTGTTTATTCAAGATGTTTTCTGTTTCTTTTTTTAAATTTTTTTGAAAATTTATTTATTTATTATTTATTTTTGCCTGTGTTGGATCTTCATTCCTGTATGAGGGCTTTCTCTAGTTGTGGAAAGTGGGGGCCACTCATCATCGTGGTGTGCGGGCCTCTCACTATCACGGCCTCTCTTGTTGTGGAGCACAGGCTCCAGACACGCAGGCTCAGTAGTTGTGGCACATGGGCTTAGTTGCTCCGCGGCATGTGGGATCTTCCCAGACCAGGGCTCCAACCCGTGTCCCCTGCACTGGCAGGCAGATTTTCAAACACTGCGTCACCAGGGAAGCCCCCCTGTTTCTTGAGGCAGGCTTGTATTGCTATAAACTTCCCTCTTAGAACTGCTTTTGCTGCATCCCATAGGTTTTAGGTCGTCATGTCTCCATTGTCATTTGTTTCTAGGTATTTTTTGATTTCCCCTATGATTTCTTGAGTGTATTCAGTGTATTCTTCAGTGTAATTTCTTCGTTATTAAGTAGGGTATTGTTTAGCCTCCATGTGTTTGTATTTTTTACAGATCTTTTCTTGTAATTGATATCTAGTCTCATAGTGTTGTGGTCAGAAAAGATACTTGATACGATTTCAATTTTCTAAAATTTACCAAAGCTTGATTTGTGACCCAAGATATGATCTATCCTGGAGAATGTTCCATGAGCACTGGAGAAAAATGTGTATTCTGTTTTTTTTTTTTGGGTGGAATGTCCTATAGATATCAATTAAGTCCATCTTGTTTAATGTGTCATTTAAAGCTTGTGTTTCCTTATTTATTTTCATTTTGGATGATCTGTCCATTGGTGAAAGTGGGGTGTTAAAGTCCCCTACTATGATTGTGTTGCTGTCGATTTCCCCTTTTATGGCTGTTAGTATTTGCCTTATGTATTGAGGTGCTCCTATGTTGGGTGCATAAATATTTACAATTTTTATACCTTCCTCTTGGATCGATCCCTTGATCATTATATAGTGTCCTTCTTTGTCTCTTGTAATAGTGTTTATTTTAAAGTCTATTTTGTCTGATATGAGAATTGCTACTCTAGCTTCCTTTTCATTTCCATTTGCATGGAATATCTTTTGCCATCCCCTCACTTTCAGTCTGTATATATCCTTAGGTCTGAAGTGGGTCTCTTGTAGACAGCATATATACGGGCCTTCTTTTTGTATCCATTCAGCCAATATGTGTCTTTTGGTGGGAGCATTTAATCCATTTACATTTAAGGTAATTATCGATATGCATGTTCCTATTCCCATTTTCTTAAATATTTTGGGTTTGTTATTGTAGGTGTTTTCCTTGTCTTGTGTTTCTTGCCTAGAGAAGTTCCTTTAGCATTTGTTGTAAAGCTGGTTTGGTGGTGCTGAACTCTCTCAGCTTTTCCTTATCTGTAAAGTTTTTAATTTCTCCATCAAATCTGAATGAGATCCTTGCTGGCTAGAGTAATCTTGGTTGTAGGTTTTTCTCCTTCATCACTTTAAATATGTTCTGCCACTCCCTTCTGACTTGCAGAGTTTCTGCTGAAAGATCAGCTGTTAGCCTTATGGGGATTCCCTTGTGTGTTAATTGTTGTTTTTCCCTTGCTGCTTTTAATATGTTTTCTTTGTATTTAATTTTTGATAGTTTGATTAATATGCATCTTGGCGTGTTTCTCCTTGGATTTATCCTGTATGGGACTGTCTGTGCTTTCAGGACTTGATTAACTATTTCCTTTCCCATATTAGGGAAGTTTTCAACTATAATCTCTTCAAATATTTTCTCAGTCCCTTTCTTTGTCTCTTCACCTTCTGGGACCCCTATAATTCGAATGTTGGTGCATTTAATGTTGTCCCAGAGGTCTCTGAAACCGTCCTCAGTTGTTTTCATTCTTTTTTCTTTATTGTGCTCTGCAGTAGTTGTTTCCACTATTTTATCTTCCAGGTCACTTATCCGTTCTTCTGCCTCATTTATTCTGCTATTGATCCCTTCTAGAGTATTTTTAATTTCATTTATTGTGTTTTTCATCATTGCTTGGCTCCTCTTTAGTTCCTCTAAGTAAGTCCTTGTTAAATGTTTCTTGCATTTTGTCTATTCTATTTCCAAGATTTTGGATCATCTTTACTATCATTATTCTGAATTCTTTTTCAGGTAGGCTGCCTATTTCCCCTTCATTTGTTAGATCTGGTGTGTTTTTACCTTGTTCCTTCATCTGCTGTGTGTTTTTCTGTCTTCTCATTTTGCTTATCTTACTGTGTTTGGGGTCTCCTTTTTGCAGGCTGCAGGTTCGTAGTTCCTGTTGTTTTTGGTATCTGTCCCCAGTGGCTAAGGTTGGTTCAGTGGGTTGTGTAGGCTTCCTGGTGGAGCGGAGTAGTGTCTGTGTTCTGGTGGATTAGGCTGGATCTTGTCTTTCTGGTGGGCAGGTCCACGTGTGGTGGTGTGTTCTGGGGTGTCTGTGGCCTTATTATGATTTTAGGCATCCTCTCTGCTAATGGATGAGGCTGTGTTCCTGTCTTGCTAGTTGTTTGGCATTGGGTGTCCAGCACTGTAGCTTGCTGGTCATTGAGTGAAGCTGGGTCTTGGTGTTGAGATGGAGATCTCTGGTAGATTTTCACCATTTGGTATTATGTGCAGCTGGGCGGTCTCTTGTGGACCAGTGTCCTGAAGTTGGCTCTCCCACCTCAGAGGTACAGCCTTGATGCCTGGCTAGAGCACCAAGAGCCTTTCATTCACACGGCTCAGAATCAAAGGGAGAAAAAATAGAAAGAAAAAAAGAAAGAGGATAAAATAAAATAAAGTAAGATAAAATAAAATAAAGTTATTAAAATAAAAAATAATTATTAAGAAAAAAAGAAAAAAAAATTTAAGTAAAAAAAAAACGGACAGACAGAACCCTAGGACAAATGGTGAAAGCATAGCTATACAGAAAAATGTCACACAGAAGCATACACATACACACTCACAAAAAGAGGAAAGGGGGATAATAATATATCTTGTTCCCAAAGTTCACCTCCTCAATTTGGGATGATTCGTTGTCTATTCAGGTATTCCAGAGATGCAGGTACATCAAGTTGTTTGTGGAGCTTTAATCCGCTGCTTCTGAGGTTGCTGGGAAAAATTTCCCTTTCTCTTCTTTGTTCACACAGCTCCCAGGGTTCAGCTTTGGGTTTGGACCCGCCTCTGCGTGTAGGTCGCCTGAGGGTGACTGTTCTTCGCTCAGACAGGACAGGATTAAAGGAGCAGCTGATCCGGGGGCTCTGGCTCACTCAGGCCGGGGAGAGGGAAGGGTACGGATGCGGGGTGATCCTGCCACGGCAGAGGCCAGCGTGACGTTGCAACAGCCTGAGGCACGCCGTGCGTTCTCCTGGGGAAGTTGTCCCTGGGTCACGGGACCCTGCCAGTGGCGGGCTGCACAGGCTCCCGGAAGGGGCAGTGGGGGTAGTGACCTGTGCTTGCACACAAGATTCTTGGTGGCGGCAGCAACAGTCTTAACGTTTCATGCCCATCTCTGGGGTCCACGCTGATAGCAGCGGCTCGCGCCAGTCTCTGGAGCTCATTTAGGCGGTGCTCTGAATCCCCTCTCCTCGCGCACCAGGAAACAAAGAGGCCAGAAAAAGTCTCTTGCCTGTTTGGCAGCTCCAGACCTTTTCCCGGACTCCCTCCCAGCTAGCTGTGGTGCGCTAACCCCTTCAGGCTGTGTTCACGCTGCCAACACCAGTCCTCTCCCTGCAATCCAACTGAAGCCCGAGCCTCAGCTCCCAGCCCCCGCCTGTCCCGGCGGGTGAGCAGACAAGCCTCTCGGGCTGGTGAGTGCTGGTCGGCACCGCTCCTCTGTGCAGGAATCTCTCCGCTTTGCTCTCCACACCCCTGTTGCTGCGCTCTCCTCCGTGGCTCCGAAGCTTCCCCCCTCTGCCACTCGCAGTCTGTGCCCGCGAAGGGGCTTCCTAGTGTGTGGAAACCTTTCCTCCTTCACAGCTCACTCCCACTGGTGCAGGTCCCGTCCTTATTCTTTTGTCTCTGTTGTTCCTTTTTTCTTTTGCCCTACTGAGGTACGTGGGGAGTTTCTTGCCTTTTGGGAGCTCTGACGTCTTCTGCCAGCGTTCAGTGGCTGTTCTATAGGAGCAGTTCCATGTGTAGCTGTATTTCTGATGTATCTGTGGGGAGGAAAGTGATCTCCACTTCTTACTCTTCCGCCATCTTCTTCTTTCTCCCCCCAAAATATGTATTTGTTTGTTTTTCTTTTTTTACTTAAAAAATTTTTTTCTTAATAATTTTTTTTTATTTTTCATTTTTTATTTTAATAACTTTATTTTATTTTACCTTACTTTATATTATTTTATTTTATCCTCTTTCTTTCTTTCTTTCTATTTTTTCTCCCTTTTATTCTGAGCTGTGTGGATGAAAGGCTCTTGGTGCTCCAGCCAGGCATCAGGGCTGTGCCTCTTAGGTGGGAGAGGCAACTTCAGGACACTGGTCCACAAGAGACCGCCCAGCTCCACGTAATACCAAATGGTGAAAATCTACCAGAGATCTCCATCTCAACACCAAGACCCAGCTTCACTCAATGACCAGCAAGCTACAGTGCTGGACACCCAATGCCAAACAACTGGCAAGACAGGAACACAGCCTCATCCATTAGCAGAGAGGATGCCTAAAATCATAATAAGGCCACAGACACCCCAGAACACACCACCACACGTGGACCTGCCCACCAGAAAGACAAGATCCAGCCTAATCCACCAGAACACAGACACTAGTCCCCTCCACCAGGAAGCCTACACAACCCACTGAACCAACCTTAGCCACTGGGGACAGATACCAAAAACAACAGGAACTACGAACCTGCAGCCTGCAAAAAGGAGACCCCAAACACAGTAAGATAAGCAATATGAGAAGACATATAAACACACAGCAGATGAAGGAACAAGGTTAAAACACACCAGACCTAACAAATGAAGAGGAAGTAAGCAGTCTACCTGAAAAAGAATTCAGAATATGATAACAAAGATGATCCAAAATCTTGGAAATAGAATAGACAAAATGCAAGAAACGTTTAACAAGGACCTAGAAGAACTAAAGAGGAACCAAGCAACAATGAACAACACAATAAATGAAATTAAAAATACTCTTGAAGGGATCAATAGCAGAATAAATGAGGCAGAAGAACGGATAAGTGACCTGGAAGATAAAATAGTGGAAATAACTACTGCAGAGCAGAATAAAGAAAAAAGAATGAAAAGAATTGAGGACAGTCTCAGAGACCTCTGGGACAACATTAAACGCAACAATATTCGAATTATACGGGTTCCAGAAGGCGAAGAGACAAAGAAAGGGACTGAGAAAATATTTGAAGAGATTATAGTTGAAAACTTCCCTAATATGGGAAAGGAAATACTTAATCAAGTCCTGAAAGCACAGACAGTCCCATACAGGATAAATCCAAGGAGAAACACGCTAAGACACATATTAATCAAACTATCAAAAATTAAATACAAAGAAAACATATTAAAAGCAGCAAGGGAAAAACAACAAATAACACACAAGGGAATCCCCATAAGATTAACAGCTGACCTTTCAGCAGAAACTCTGCAAGCAGAAGAGAGTGGCAGGACATATTTAAAGTGATGAAGGAGAAAAACCTACAACCAAGATTACTCTACCCAGCAAGGATCTCATTCAGATTTGATGGAGAAATTAAAACTTTTACAGACAAGCAAAAGCTGAGAGTGTTCAGCACCACCAAACCAGCTTTACAACAAATGCTCAAGGAACTTCTCTAGGCAAGAAACACAAGACAAGGAAAACACCTACAATAACAAACCCAAAATATTTAAGAAAATGGGAATAGGAACATGCATATCAATAATTACCTTAAATGTAAATGGATTAAATGCTCCCACCAAAAGACACATATTGGCTGAATGGATACAAAAAGAAGGCCCGTATATATGCTGTCTACAAGAGACCCACTTCAGACCTAAGGATATATACAGACTGAAAGTGAGGGGATGGCAAAAGATATTCCATGCAAATGGAAATGAAAAGGAAGCTAGAGTAGCAATTCTCATATCAGACAAAATAGACTTTAAAATAAAGACTATTACAAGAGACAAAGAAGGACACTATATAATGATCAAGGGATCGATTCAAGAAGAAGACATAACAACTGTAAATATTTATGCACCCAACATAGGAGCACCTCAATACATAAGGCAAATACTAACAGCCATAAAAGGGGAAATCGACAGTAACACAATCATAGTAGGGGACTTTAACACCCCACTTTCACCAATGGACAGATCATCCAAAATGAAAATAAATAAGGAAACACAAGCTTTAAATGATACATTAAACAAGATGGACTTAATTGATATCTATAGGACATTCCACCCCAAAAAAAAACAGAATACACATTTTTCTCCAGTGCTCATGGAACATTCTCCAGGATAGATCATATCTTGGGTCACAAATCAAGCTTTGGTAAATTTTAGAAACTTGAAATCGTATCAAGTATCTTTTCCTACCACAACGCTATGAGACTAGATATCAATTACAGGAAATGATCTGTAAAAAATACAGACACATGGAGGCTAAACAATACCCTACTTAATAACGAAGAAATTACACTGAAGAATACACTGAATACACTGAAGAAATCAAAGGGGAAATCAAAAAATACCTAGAAACAAGTGACAATGGAGACACGACGACCCAAAACCTATGGGATGCAGCAAAAGCAGTTCTAAGAGGGAAGTTTATAGCAATACAAGCCTACCTCAAGAAATAGGAAACATCTCAAATAAACAACTTAACCTTGCACCTAAAGCAATTAGAGAAAGAAGAACAGAAAAACCCCAGAGTTAGTAGAAGGATAGAAATCATAAAGATCAGATCAGAAATAAATGAAAAGAAATGAAGAAACAATAGCAAAGATCAATAAAACTAAAAGCTGGTTCTTTGAGAAGATAAACAAAATTGATAAACCATTAGCCAGACTCATCAAGAAAAAACGGGAGAAGACTCAAAACAATAGAATTAGAAATGAAAAAGGAGAAGTAACAACTGACACTGCAGAAATACAAACGATCATGAGAGATTACTACAAGCAACTCTCTGCCAATAAAATGGACAACCTGGAAGAAATGGACAAATTTTTAGAAATGCACAACCTGCCGAGACTGAACCAGGAAGAAATAGAAAATATGAACAGACCAATCACAAGCACCGAAATTGAAACTGTGATTAAAAATCTTCCAACAAACAAAAGCCCAGGACCAGATGGCTTCACAGGTGAATTCTATCAAACATTTAGAGAAGAGCTAACACCTATCCTTCTCAACTCTTCCAAAATATTGCAGAGGGAGGAACACACCCCAATTCATTCTATGAGGCCACCATCACCCTGATACCAAAACCAGACAAAGATGTCACAAAGAAAGAAAACTACAGGCCAATATCACTGATGAACATAGATGTAAAAATCCTCAACAAAATACTAGCAAACAGAATCCAACAGCACATTAAAAGGATCATACACCATGATCAAGAGGGGTTTAGACCAGGAATGCAAAGATTCTTCAAAATAGGCAAATCAATCAACATAATACACCATATTAACAAATTGAAGGAGAAAAACCATATGATCATCTCAATAGATGCGGAGAAAGCTTTTGACAAAATTCAACACCCATTTATCACAAAAGCCCTACAGAAAGTAGGCATAGAGGGAACTTTCCTCAACATAATAAAGGCCATATATGACAAACCCACAGCCAACATCATCATCAATGGTGAAAATCTGAAAGCATTTCCACTAACATCAGGAACAAGACAAGGTTGCCCACTCTCACCACTATTATTCAACATAGTTTTGGAAGTTTTAGCCACAGCAATCAGAGACGAAAAAGAAATAAAAAGAATCCAAATCAGAAAGGAAAAAGTAAAGCTCTCACTGTTTCAATAGGACATGATACTATGCATAGAGAATCCTAAAGATGCTACCAGAAAACTACTAGAGCTAATCAATGAATTTGGTAAACTAGCAGGATACAAAATTAATGCACAGAAATCTCTTGCATTCCTATACACTAATGATGAAAAATCTGAAAGTGAAATTAAGAAAACACTCCCATTTACCACTGCAACAAAAAGAATAAAATATCTAGGAATAAACCTACCTAAGGAGAAAGGAGACCTGTATGCAGAAAATTATAAGACACTGATGAAAGAAATTAAAGATGATACAAATAGATGGAGAGATATAGCATGTTCTTGGATTGGAAGAACCAACATTGTGAAAATGACTCTACTACCCAAAGCAATCTACACAATCAATGCAATCCCTATCAAACTATCACTGGCATCTTTTCACAGAACTAGAACAAAAAATTTCACAATTTGTATAGAAACACAAAAGACCCGGAATAGCCAAAGCAATCTTGAGAACGAAAAATGGAGCTGGAGGAATCAGGCTCCCTGACTTCAGACTATACTATAAAGCTACAGTAATCAAGACCGTATGGTGCTGGCACAAAAACAGAAACAGAGATCAATGGAACAGGATAGAAAGCCCAGAGATAAACCCACGCACATATGGTCACCTCATCTTTGATCAAGGAGGCAAGCATATATAGCGGAGAAAAGTCAGCCTCTTCAATAAGTGGTGCTGGGAAACCTGGACAGGTATATGTAAAAGTATGAAATTAGAACACTCCCTAACACCATACACAAAAATAAACTCAAAATGGATTAAAGACTTAAATGTAAGGCCAGACACTGTCAAACTCTTAGAGGAAAACATAGGCAGAACACTCTATGACATAAATGACAGCAAGATCCTTTTTGACCCAGCTCCTAGAGAAATGGAAATAAAAACAAAAATAAACAAATGGGACCTAATGAAACTTCCAAGCTTTTGCACAGCAAAGGAAACCATAAAGAAGACCAAAGGACAACCCTCAGAATGGGAGAAAATATTTGCAAATGAAGCAACTGACAAAGGATTAATCTCCAAAATTTACAAGCAGCTCATGCAGCTCAATAACAAAACAACGAAGAACCCAATCCAAAAATGGGCTGAAGACCTAAATAGACATTTCTCCATAGAAGATATACAGATTGCCAACAAGCACATGAAAGAATGCTCAACATCATTAATCATTAGAGAAATGCAAATCAAAACTACAATGAGATATCATCTCACACCAGTCAGAATGGCCATCATCAAAAAATCTAGAAACAATGAATGCTGGAGAGGGTGTGGAGAAAAGGGAACCCTCTTGCACTGTTGGTGGGAATGTAAATTGATACAGCCACTATGGAGAACAGTATGGAGGTTCCTATAAAAACTAAAAATAGAACTACCATACGACCCAGCAATCCCACTACTGGGCATATACCCTGAGAAAACCATAATTCAAAAAGGGTCATGTACCAAAATATTCATTGCAGCTCTATTTACAACAGCCAGCACATGGAAGCAACCTAAGGGTTCCATCATCAGATGAATGTATAAAGAAGATGTTGCACATACATACAATGGAATATTACTCAGTCATAAAAAAAACGAAATGGAGCTATTTGTAGTGAGGTGGATGGAGTTAGAGTCTGTCATACAGAGTGAAGTAAGTCAGAAAGAGGAAACAAATAAAGTATGCTAACACATATATATGGAATCTAAGGGAAAAAAAAAAAGGTCATGAAGAGCCTAGTGGCAAGACGGGAATAAAGACACTGACCTACTAGAGAATGGACTTGAGGATACGGGGAGGGGGAAGGGTTGATGTGACAAAGTGAGAGAGTGGCATGGACATATATACACTACCAAACATAAAATACATAGCTAGTGGGAAGCAACTGCATAGCACAGGGAGATCAGCTCGGTGCTTTGTGACCACCTAGAGGGGTGGGATAGGGAGGGTGGGAGGGAGGGAGATGCAAGAGGGAAGAGATATGGGAACATCTGTATATGTATAACTGATTCACTTTGTTATAAAGCAGAAACTAACACACCATTGTAAAGCAATTATACTCCAATAAAGATGTTAATTAAAAAAAAAACACAAAAACTTCAAAAAAAAAAGTGAATCTAGAAAAAGAATTACATCCTTCAAAAAACTGGATCATAGACTTACATGTAAAATACAAAGCTATAAAACTACTAGAAGACTAGAAGACAACATAGGGGAAAATCTAGATGACCTTGGATATGACAATGACTTTTTAGGTAGAATACCAAGAGCACAATCCATGAAAGAAATACTTGATAATCTAGACTTCATTAAAATTAGAAACTTCTGCTCTGCCAAAGACAGTGTCAAGTGAATAAGAAGACAAGCTACAGACTGGGAGAAAATATTTGCAAAAGACATATCTGATAAAAGACTTATCCAAAATATGCAAAGTACTCTTCAAGTTCAACAATAAGAAAACAAACAACCCAATTACTAAACAGGCAAAGACCTGGACACTTCCCCAAAGAATATATATGGATGGCAAATATGCATATGAAAAAATGTTCCACATAATATGTTCTCAGGAAATTAAAAATTAAAACAGCAATGAGATACCTCTACACACCTATTAGAAATGGCTAAAATCCAGAACACTAAGACAAATTCTCATGAGAATGTGAAACAACACTAATTCTTTGCTGATGGGAATGCAAATTGGTAGAGCCACTTTGATGACAGTTTGGTGGTTTCTTACAAAACTAAACATACTCTTAATATATGATCCAGCAATCATGCTACTTGGTATTTACCCAATGAGTTGAAAACATATCCACACAAAAAATCTGCACGTGGATGTTTATGTGCTTCATTTATAATTGCCTAAACTTGGAAGCAACCCAGATGTCCTTCAGCGAGTGAATGGACAAACAAACTCTGGTACATCCAGACAGTTGAATATTACTCAGTGCTAAAAAAAATGAGCTATCAAGCCATGAAAAAACACAGAGGAATCTTAAGTGCATATTACTAAGTGAAAGAAGCCAATCTAAAAAGGCGGCATACTGTATGATTCCAACTATATGACATTCTAGAAAATGCAAAACTATGCAGACAGTTAAAGATCAGTGGTTGCCAAGGGTTCATGGGAAAGGAGGGATAAATAGAGCAGAGAGGATTTGGGGCAGTGAATCTCTTCTGTATGAGATTATAATGATAGACACATGGCATTATGCATTTGTCCAAACCCATAGGATGTACAACACCAAGAGTAAAACAGTGTAAACTAGGAAGTTTGGGTGATAATGTAGGTTCATTAATTGTAACAAATGTACCTCTCTTGTGCAAGATGTTGATGGTGGGGGAGGCTAAGTGTATGTGGTGGGCAGAGGGTATATAGGAAATCTCTGTGCCTTCTGCTCAATTTTGCTATGAAGCCAAAAGTTCATGGTCTAAAAACCATAATGAAACACCACTACAAGTCCATTAGAATGACCAAAATTAAATAGCTATTCAAGAGAATGTGGGTCAATCAGGCCCAATATATTGCTGGAAAGTGTATAACCACTTAGAAAACTGTTTAGCAGTTTCTTAAAATCTACACTATGACCAAGCAAATCTATTACCATGTATTTATCCAAAATAAATGAAACTAGGTAGCTACAAAAAGCCTTTCACAAGAGTGTTCATAGTAGCTTTATTCACAATAACACCAAATTTGAAAAATCTAGGAGACAAAAGATCTGATGAATAAATTGTGATATATTTATACAGTGTAATTGCTTCAGCAATTCAGCAATTACAAGGAATAAACTACTTATACATGCAAAGTGAACCTCAAAAATATGCTGAGCGAAAGAAGCCAGACACACAAAAATATATGCTGTATGATTTCATTTATAAGAAATCAAAGTATAGGCAAAATGGAAGAGGGAATAATTGGGAAGGTGTGTATGGACACATTCTGGGATGATGTAAATATTCTGTCTTGTGCGTATGTCAAAACTGAATAGTACATTTGACAAGTACATAAATTATACCTCAGTTTCAAAGCGGCATGTTCTCTGGTATTTACCCTTTCCCACCACCACAGATTGACTTCTGAGACCAGCTACCTTCAGGCATAAGGAATAAGAAAGGGAACTTCAGTGTTTGGATTCTGGACAGAAACAGGCTCCGGGGAACTCTTGTTAAGAATACTGAGATCCTGACACTGCACAAAACCAAGAGCGAGGGAAGGGGGTCTGTGTTCTGCCTGAATTCACCTGTCCTCCTGGTGCACAGCAGCCTGCCTGGACCCCACAGTGGGGCAGCAAAGGCCAGAGAGGAAAGCCGGGTTTCACAGGGCAGCACCTACATGAAGGAGGGCTGCAGGCAGAATTTTTCCACAATATTTTGCTGTTGTAGACAGTGAAGCATGCTACTCTAGTTTCACTCTGAGACTCTGAGTTCTTCAGAATGATTGAAAGTTCTGCTTTGAAAATCAATGGGAAAAGTGTCATCCTTGATGACTTAAGACTATGATGTAGAGAGAATATGGAGTCATCCATCTTCTCTTTGTGGGGGAAGCTGTGTGCACCATAGAGACAGCTGGAGGCCTCAGTGACAGCTACTCACCTCCTAAAACTCACCCAAGTGACATGCTGCTTGCCAGCCTGCCACACTTTCAAGCCAGACATGGCAGATTGGCAGGGTTCTGCTGATATGAATCGCTTGGCCCACTGTGTTGCCAACACTGGAAAACTGAGGGTTTTACATAAAATTCTAGATTCCCAGATTCTCTAGAAAAATTAGAGCTACAGTGAAATATGGAAATATTATAATATGAGTAACTCTGTGCCTGAATCCCCTCATGGCAAACCCCACTGGCACTAAGTGGAAGCTGGTCTTTGGAACAGGGCTATGCCACCTCCACTTGCCCACAGCCCTTCCCTGGCCCACTTGCCCCCTTTATGAGTTGTCAAACTCCTGGATTAAGGTTTCCTTCAAATTGTAGCCATTTGACCTTCTTCATTTCCAAGTGCCAGGGAGGAAAATTCCCATTGACAATAGAGTAACTTTTCATATAGAATTGCAAAAATTAAACCACAGAGCCAATTATTGCCTGAATAATTGTGAATAACATTGTGAGAAACACAATGTTTCTGAGTGAATGGGTTGTACCCTTGAGAAATCGCCTGCCCCTCCCTGGGTCTTAATTTTCTGACCTGTAAGATAAGGAAATGAGCTTCACCATCTTATTGGCTTGTTCCTCTAGGGTTATATATCTAACCTTAACTACCTTGGCAGAGACAGCCAGCTCCTCAGCACCTATGAGGCTGTTGTACAGGCCTGATCTGTTTTTCATCCAATTCAATAAGAAAAATGCATGTTCCTGAAACCTTCCTTCATGGCCACGCTGGCATGTATATGATCACGCAGAGCAGCCAGCACTTAAGAATACTGAGCTCCCAACCCTGCTCAAAACTAAGAGTGGAGAGAGGGGCCTGTGTTCTACCTGAGTGTCTACTGTTCCTCTTGGTGCCCCTCAGCCTGCCTGGGCCCCACCAGGGCAGTGGCAGTGACCCCCAACAACAAGGGCAGATTTAAATATTAAAAACCCTATTGAGTGTGTGTGTGTGTGTAGGCGGTGGTAGGTAGGAGCTCTGTACTTTCTGCTCAATTTGCTTGGAACTTAAAACTACTGTAAAAAGTAAAGCCGGGACTTCCCTGGTGGCGCAGTGGTTGGGAGTCCTCCTGCCAATGCAGGGGACATGGGTTTGATCCCTGGTCCGGGAGGATCCCACATGCCACGGAGCAACTAAGACCGTGCGCCGCAGCTACTGAGCCTGCGCTCTAGAGCCCGTGCTCCGCAGCGAGAGAGGCCACCGCAGTGAGAGGCCCACGCACTGCAATGAAGAGTGGCCCCCGCTCGCCACAACTAGAGAAAGCCCGTGCACATCAATGAAGACCCAAGGCAGCCAAAATAAATAAATAAAAATAAATAAATTTAAAAAAAGTAAAGCTTATTTAATAAAGTAAAATCACTTTAAAAACAAAAACAAAGCAAACAACGAAAAAACTCTATTGAACCTCAACATGAAATTTCCCCAAACTTACTCTTTCATATTCACGTTGCAAGTGAAGTAGAAAAGATTTAACAAATATGTAAAACCTCTTGATGAAAACATCAGGGAAATACTTGTGGATGAGCCAGGGCAGTCTTGGAAGGTTGATCCTTGCTTCAAATATCATAATATAGAGTTGGCTCACCAAGCAACCTGAACACTTTAAGATGGTCCCATTTGTTGCTAAATTTCGGTTCATATCAATATAAGATCAAATATGTGACTTTAAATATATAACGTTGTGGCAGCAATGTATACAACTGACATTTAATTAACAGATTTTGTGTACCAACCACTTTATAATACACACTAACTTCCTTAAACTTTTTAAGGTCCCATTTTACACATGAAGAAAACTGAGGCACAGGAAGGTGAAGCAACCTGTTCAAGATCACTTGGCTAGGCTGGGTAAAATCTTAGTAGTGCTGGTTTTCTAAGTCAGAAAGCCCATCTCCAAATCTTATGCTTTGTAGTGCTTTGTGATGTTACATCCTCCTTCTTCTCACATTGTACAAGAATTAAGAGATTCCTTGAACCTTATTAAATCAACAGACAACCTTTGTGTCCACACGCAGAGGATGACAGCATTCACATGCTCCCCTTCTGTGACTCAAGGCATTCACACACATCTGTGTCCTTGATAAGAGTCAGAAACAATTAGAGGGAAGCTAAGAAACTGTGTATTTAGAACATGGTGATCCCTCCACCAATTGCCTTCAGGGCTCATGTGTCATGGTTTCCATGAACTCCGTGGACACTTAAGGACTTACATGCACAGAACGCTTTTTTCTGTCTTTTGGAGAGCTCTTGATAAAATAACAATGATGATAACAAGACAAACGCTGAGCATCTACTGTGCGTGGAGCGCTGTGCTATGTCCTTCTCATATGTCAGTTCTCTTGGCTGCCCTCCCAGGTCAGAACTTGTCCCTGCTTGACCTGGGTTGCAAATGACAAATTCATAGCCAAGAACCCATGGGTCTGATGGAGAGCTCTGGTCCTGGGGCAGGACACCAGAGGACTGGTGTAAGTTCCCCTCACTCTCTAGAAGAAAACCAACAACACCATTCTGGGCAATTGAGACCAGAGATGTGACCCCTGAAAGCATTAGTCCACTTGCATCCTCGGTGGTACCCTCTGCTCACAATGCCCTCCTTCCCCACAACTTCACCTCTCCCCTGCCTGTGAAACTGTTTAGTCTCCAAAGACCAGCTCCAACTACCCCTCCTCAGTGATGCGCTATAACCTCCTCTAACAGATGAGGGTCTCCTCTCTGGGCCCCACTGCTCCTTAGAGGTGTGTCCCACCCAGCAAGAACCACAGGCTGTCCAGCATCTGTTGATGGTTTTATCTCCCCTAAAGCTGGGAACTCATTCTGTGTGAGCTCATGCCTGCCTGAGGCATCGACAACTCACACCAAGGGACCTGTCCTCCATCTCTCTCCTGGCAGCAGCCAACCTTGACCCCCCTCTGGCTCTCCTCCCATGGGTCCAACTATTTTCTTGCTCCAGAGGCTCCAGGAGCCTCTGGTCTGCATCTTTCTCTGCCCCAATGCCCTCACCTTAACTTGCAATGGGCTTTCGTGCATGCACCCCCCACTTCTGCCCTCATTTCTGCTCCCGTAGTTCAGTCCTTGTTTCCTCCCACCAGGCCATGGAAATGGATTTTTGACCAGTCTTCCTCTTCTGCACCATCTTAGAGAGCCTGATCTCAGTAGGGCTCAGGTCTGGTTCCACGCCGTCTGCTCAGAGGCTGTCAGTGCCTCTTCGTTGGTACTGACAAAATGCAATCTGGTGATCTGGGCATCTGAGGACAGGGCAAGACCTGAGCTCTGGTGTCCTAGCAGCCTGTCTCCCACTGGTCCCAGAGAACATTCTCCAAACCAGGGACTGTTTCTTACCATGCCCATACTCCTCATCTCCCAGTCCCTGCTTACACAGAGCTTCGACCTGCCTACTTAACTCAGCCCCTCGCTACCCATGCTTGTCCTTGCAGCTGAGGCATCCCCACCCAGAGCAGGGTCCTCACCACCTCTTCAGACCACAGGCAGCAACTACCCCTCTGAAGGCCATGCCAGCTTCTGCCTCGCACTGGCAGGTGTGGGGAACAAGGGAAATGACTTATTTCCATTCAAGGAGGGTGACAGGTTGGGAAAATACAAGTCCCAGAAAGCAAGCTCAGTAATCCAGCCAGAACCCAGAACACATAGAGATGAGTAGGAAAAATGCAGGTCAACTTTCCCCCAAGACTCCATGGGACCTACTGTTCATGGGATAGGTACTTAAATCAAATTTTACTTAAATCATGTTTTTTTCCAGAAATAGATGTATACTCCACATTCAGTTCTGCAATTTGAGTTTCCACAAAGTATTTCTTAGAAGGGTTTCCGTGTCAATCCGTACTGACCCATATTGGAACTATTTTCAAGCATTACAGAGAGGGAGCTGTATAGGTGGGAAGAGCCATAACAGAGCTAAAATATCTGATAGAAGCAATCAGTATATACCAGAACAGATGGACAGAATATATTTCCTTGGAGAAAGACATCTTTGTTGATTTCATCTCGATATGTGCTCCCATGGGCATTACAAGGTGGGAAAAGCAGTGCTGCAACTCACACAGGGGCTCATAAAGTTTCTTCCTGGAAGTGACGTGTCATTTCCACTCATTTCGCTGGCCAAGGCAAGTCACCTGCTACATTTGTCCATCCCATTCTCCAAGGTTCAAACCTGGTTAGGAGGTCCAGATGAGCCCATCCAAGGCTCAGTGTTCAGGGTAACAGGATCTTGAAGTTAAATTATGTGAAGGAGAGGAGGCATGAATGAGGGAGCTATTTTCAGTACGGCTCGTGGCTAAAGCTGAAAGCTCCTCCAGATCCCATCCCTCAACCAGGAGCTGTGTTTAAAGGACCACTGAGCTGGTAATAAGTATGATGGTAAAATACATTATCCTTTGTTTCATGTTTTATTTTCTAAGCACTGTTTTAAAAAGATGACTGTCGCAAAAACCTTCATTTACATTTCCCAGGGGCCTCTCTTTATTCTTTAGTTTTCTAATTATTTCTTTATGTATTAACATCCTGTTAGTGTTCTCTTCCATCATTACTTAGTATACTTCAGCCAAATCCTCAGTTGTCATGGGGGTTGCATGGGATTTGAACAGTTTTCCCACATCCCTTTCATTAACTTCACCAAATTTTCCTCCAGTCCCAAGATCCGTAATTTTACCTTGAACCATCTGCATTTTTTAATCAGAGGTTCACAACAGCCAGCAAGGAGCAGGAAAGTTAGTGGAGAAAAGCAATGACAAAATAGAATAGAGACAGACCAGTGTTAAATTAAGGGGGATATTCAGTGGTGATTAATTTTATAAGGACCAGAGTATTGTCATATTATGGCTTTTCAAGTGATAAATTATCAAATAACAATGACTCTTTTCCTTACACCAAAGAGAACATGTAGAGTTTTAGCTAAATTATTTTTCCACGTACTGTCCCTGAAGTTGATAAAGCTGGTCATACCAGTGACGTTTATGAAGTACTCACATAGTGCTTGGCACACTTAAATGTTCAAACTTGTCATAGTCCTCATGCATGATTTGTCTGAATTTGGGAACGCAAAATTGGTCTGTAGGGAGCCTGGTAAGAAACTGTGGTAGCTGTAGTGACCCAGCCCCAGCCCCACAAATTAACCCTGCTCAGATCCAAGCCTGCTTCTTGTTTCCGGGTTAAGAGTGACAGGCCTGGTCCTCTGCTCACCCAAGGCTCCCAGGAGGGCCCTGGCTAAGGAGTTTGCTATCTCATTTGTTTCTCTAACGTATGCCCCATCAAATGCAAGTGTCATTTTGCAGCATAAGGATGTGTCCGTGCTGCATGCCTCCTGTTTTTTCTTTAGCTAGTAATTAAATATGCACAGCTACAGATGTGTTGCGGGAAGATATCATCCAAGTCCTGACAAAGAACCAAAATTATTCATATAATTTATCATCCCAGCCATCTTGAATGCTAACGAAAACACTCCTTGATTAGAATTGTCAGGAAGCATTTGCACTCATGTCCTATCAGAGAGCATTTCCTCTGCCAGATGCTGTCTTTCATTCTAACCACAAAGACGCTCAGGCTTTCTTCTTTGACAATCTCCCTGGCCCGCAGAAGCAAAATGCAATAAAACAAGCATTTCTCCCCTCCACCTGTTCTCTGATGAGTAGCTTTGCAAAGGGCTTTCAAGTTTTCTGTGGGGCTTTTTGAGGGGATGGGTCGGGTGGGGGAGGTTTCTGTCAGCTTGTATTTTAAAGCCTTTTAGAGAACAGTAACACAGATCTGCTGGACCATCCTTCTAGCATCAGAGCCCAAGGATAAGTACTCAGATTTAAGGGTCTTTTCTGCTCAGAAATAAATGTAGGAGTGTGGAAACCATTGGCCATTTGGGTTAGGCCCACTAGGAAGTGGCCCTGCTTTAGAGAACTGGCTCACTTGGAACCTGGAATTCAGCTCTGATGTTAAGACATATTCTCAGATCTCATTATTGAGTGATGGGATTGCATGGGGCAGATGTTAGGAGACAAAAGAGTCTGTGTCCTGTCACTGGAACAGAAAGGAAGAGGCAATGTCTTGGCATATACTGGAGAGAATGCTATTACCTCCTCCCTGGGAAGAGCTTTCTGTTCCCCAGCCCTCCTCCTACCTTCATGAACATTCTCAGTGCACAAGGAAAGAGGAAAGAGAATTCTTCCACTTTATTATCTTGTGGGCTCCTCAAGCCAGCTGCAAATCCACCCCCAACACTAACTTTAATACACAGTCACCATATTCAGTTTTCACAAATTAGCCCTCAAGTTGTTGCATTGACTAGAAAATGCATTAAGCACAAACCCATCTAATTATCTCTGATCTAAAGGCTTGGACAGACCCTCACCTAGAGTCAGGGGTCAGAGAGATCTGATGCTGAGACATAGTGCAACCAGCTCTGGTGGGCCCCAGCCCTCAACTCCAGAGGTAAGCTGGGCCCTTGGGTGGCCAATGTTGGGAAAAGTCACCTTGTAAAGTATTCCAGTACCTCTGGAAGAGAATAAAACTGACTGCTTACACAGGAAGCAGTTGTCTCCTGTAGTTCTGTATCATTATAACTGGCCAACTTTCTTTACATTTTTACCCACCAGGAGATAAAACTTTAGAGGGGAAAACAGGTGGAACCTGCCTTCACACCAGCTTCAACAGACTTTTGCTTTACACCAACTCATCCATCTACCCAGGTCTCTCGGGGGTAACTTCACTCCAGAGATGGGAAGGCTGGGGCTGGAAGGTGAGGCCAAGATGCAAAGGTGTCTCTCAGTTTATTAACTTTCCCACTTACATATCTGGAGACTGTGACGTTACAGCCTAATAACCTCTCTCAGAACCTATGTCAGACTGGATGGATGATTCTGAGGGTTCGGTTAACTCTGGAATTCCCAAAAGACCCCTGCTTCCCCACAGGGCATCTGGAGTCAGAAGCAGCTCTGTTTTTAAGCACTTCTATTCCATATTAATCAAGGGCCAGTTGTTAAATCAACACTGAGGCCAACAGACAGTGCAGGATCCCACAATGTCAATAGCTATTTTAAGGATGTCAAGGAAATCTGCCTCATAGATGTAAAAACTGCAAAGTGCATATGTGTGGGGGAGGTGGAGGAGAGGAGTGATAGATTTCACTAAGACAGAGAAACACAGACAAATAAGGATCTTGCTGAGCCCACTGGATGATTCCTTCCCAAGAGAACATTATAAGACTAGATAACTTCATATAGGTTTATGTATGAAATTAAAATTACAAATATCTCATCAAAAGATACCATAAAACAAGTAAAAACACAAAGCCACCAGCTGGGAGAATATATTTGCATACACATAATTAATATCCAATACAAATAAAAACTCCTTAAAAATAAATAAGAAAACAGGGGCATATGACATGAAAGGTCAATTTCATAGAAGAAAAAACATGAATGGTCCATAAACATATAAACAGTGCTTAACCACGTGAGAAGCTAAGAACTACAATGACAAATAATTTTGCGCCCATCAGATGGCAAAACGGTAGAAGTCTGGCAATTTCAAGTGTAGGTAAGGAAATAAAACAACAGATTCTCCTGCACTGATAGCAGAACAGTGTATTGATTTAACCATCTTGGAAAATGATTTGTGATTCTCTAAGTTAAATATGTATTTACTTTCTAACCTAGCACTTTCACTCTTAAATAAACAACCTAGAAAAGTGGTTCCCAACAGGGTCATTACCACACCCTAGGGGGAGTTTTGGAAACCTGTGGATGTCACAAAGAGTGAGGGACTCTACTGGCATTTAGTAGGTAGGACAAAGAATGCTAGGTGTCTTACAATTTCTGGGATAGTCCCACACACAAGTGAAGCAACCTGCATCCCATGTGACCATATAATTAATGCAGATGAGCATCTGTTTGTACTTATCTGATCCTGAAATCTAACTCTAACTTTGTTTTACATATATATATATATATATATATATATATATATATATATATATATATATATGACTAGTTGTTTTCATGGCTTTTAACATATTGAATTTTCTAGGAATGCAACTACCTTCTAAATTGAAGGAAGAGCTTGTTTTATGTTGTTACTGATTGCAACTTTGCCAAGAATTGGTCAACAGTTCA
This sequence comes from Eschrichtius robustus, assembly GCF_028021215.1. NCBI lineage: Eukaryota > Metazoa > Chordata > Mammalia > Artiodactyla > Eschrichtiidae > Eschrichtius > Eschrichtius robustus. The sequence goes on from NC_090842.1 coordinate 48,096,691, forward strand.
GAAAAATCATCTCTCTATTGGGAACCTTGCACATGGTATTTGGGTCACCAATTCAAGGCACCTATGTCTGTTTGCACTTGTAGCTGGAAACATCATGGTGATTCTACATACAGGTACAAGAATCTGACATCATTATTCTGGCTCCTGGTGTAATTGTTCCCCTAAATTTACATATTGGTACAGCCATCTTTTATTATAAATTGCTTTGTTTTATTTCTCTTTTATATTACAGCTAGAGCATTAGGTTGATTTCTTGAAGTTCAAAGGTAGGTACACTATAGTACAGGATCTAAGAAATTCATTTCAAGATAGTAAAAAGAACATCACAAAATATTTGTCATAAAAGGGGGTACTGGTGGGGGCACTGCCCTAAGAAGAGCACTTGCATGTGTACCCCAGAAGCCATGTACAAATGGGTTCTTGGCAGCATGACTTTCAAAAACAAAAAAACTGAGAACAACCCAAATCTCCACTAACAGCAAACTGGATAAATGCATACTTAAATGTATGTTGTGGAATACTAGGTAACAGTGGAAATAAATGAACTACAGCCATATTCACCAGTGTGGACAAATTTTTAAAAATCATGGAACAAAACCAATAAGTTACAAAACACATATACAGTAGGAACATTTTAATTTTAAAAATGGGCATAACTAAATTCTACTTAGGAATGCATGTAATGTGATAAAACTATAAAGAAAAGTAAGGAATAGTAAACACAAACTTCAGGGTAACTATCACCTCAGGGTGGAGGGGGGAAGAGAACGCAGCGGGGGAGGGACACAGAGGGTGTTGTTCTATTTCTTAAACGGGATGGAGCGGTATATGGCTCCTCATTTTATGACTTTAAACTTTAAATACATTGTATATACTTTAAGATAGAATGTATTTCACAATTTAAAACATTAAAAAATCAGATTCTCCCACCTCATTAGCCAGAGCCTTTAGTTGATCAGACTCCTTTAAAGTTCATCTTAGCTTGCACTGAGGATTGGCAGAAAGACAAAACTACCAGGTTTCCTCTGGATTCAGAACACACTCCCTGTAGTTGCTAAGTAAGCACTTGTCTTGGGACATCTGACCAGGGGACAATGATGTTGATGATGGAATGAGGCTCAGCATCCCTGCAGCCTCCCGGAGGGCCTGTGCAGTGCCAGGACTCCAAAGGAGCCAGCATGGGCGGATTCTCAGCAGCCAGAGGAAGGAAGAGTTTGCCGACAGCCTGGAGAATGCAGTTACCCCTCAGGGAGGGTTTGATGGAGCTGCCTGGTGCTGAATTATCACCTGTCCCACTGGTGGGTCACCTGTCCACCTCCACTGCAGTCTCTACGAGAGGGCCAATGGCAACCACTCAGGTGCCCAGGCTGCTAGAGGATTTTCATAATAGGACCTGGAAACTCCAACAATCCCTAAGACCGTGGGACTGAGGCAAGGCTTGGCAAAGCAAGTGCCATTTCATTTGAGGAATTTAGACTAAATGGGAAAAGGGAGAAGCTACACACTCAGAGTGAAACAGCAGCACATCCAGTGGGCCAGCACCGTGCCGAGTTCTAGACACCACAGGATAACAAGACAATTCTTGCAATAAAGAACTCAGGCTCTACCTGCACTCAGATGCCCAGTGTACTGCCAGCTCCTGGGGGGTAGACGCCTATCTCCATGACCTCCTCCCTGGCATCATGTCTGGTAAATTGAAGGAAGGTAATATTGAAGGAATTTATTGAAGAAAAGCAAGTGAACAAGAAATGTAGAAGATACATTTAATACATGACAAATTGGCAGTTTAGACCCTGAGGGCAGAGCCAAGAGTTCACATTGGGTTAGAGAGTCTCCCAAAGCTTTCTTGGTAGAGGTGGGGTTTAAAAGATGTACAGGCATTAGATGGATGCAGAGAGAGGGCAATGGAGGATGGGACATCCCAGCATGAGGAAATGGTGAAGCCAAGGCTGTGAGATGGGTGAGCACGAGAGCTATGAGGACCAAGGGATCAGGCCACCTTGGCTGCAACCAGGGGAGCGGTAGCAACTAGGGGTCAACTGGCCCTGTTGTGGGGCCTTGAATGCCACACTGACGCTGTGGATGTTGTTCTGCAGGCAACAGTGAGTTGTACCAGGTGTTGGCCCTGCCTGAGCCCAGCTCAGATTTCAAGCTGTATCTGGGGAGCAGCTCTCCTGAGTTTCTGAACTTCTTTGCCTGCAGCCTTTCCCCAAATTTGTGGTGCTCCCTAAGCTGCTCCAAGGGAAACCCAGAGTACAGCAAAGTTCCCAACCCCAGGAGGCAGGTATGTGCAGGCCCCATCCTTCACAGAGGGTGAGTCCCAGGCACAGGGCACATGTGTTCTCAGGGGCACTTCTACAGGGTTGAGCCCCGTTGCCCACCAGAATTCACTTTCGGTTGAATATTCTTTCTTCCCTGTCCTACTGGCCTGCTACCTTGTTCCTACTTCCCAGCTCCACCTCCCAAGGCCTTGTCTCTGGCTATGCTTTCAGGAAAACCCACACTTTTGGGGGGACACAGCCAATGGAAGGAGGCTCCATTAGACCTGAGCCAATAACGATGAATCTGGCCACCTGTGAGGGTCACAGTCTCCAAAGTGGTGTGAGGTGAACAGAATGGTCAAGGGCCACAGAGACACAGACAGACAGAGACATGCACAAAGAGTTGGAGACAGTTACAGGCAGGAAAAAACAGAGACAGAAATAGAGAGACATAGAGAAAAACAGAGACAGAGACAGAAAGAGATAGAGACAAATAGTGATAGAGACAGAGATGTAGAGAGGTGGAGAGGCAGAGAGCCATCAGTGCAAGCTGGAGTCCAGGAGCTTCCTGGAGGACTGGGCAGAAGAGGTCCAGCCTTCCCGGAGAGGGGGTGGGGATGGGGCAGTGCCCCGCAGGGTGGAGGTACTGCTTCTGCCTGTGTGCCACTCAAGCCCCGGGGCTCACTCCTTCTGCCTCTGCCTTTCCCCCTGCCTCCCATTCATCTTTGTTCCTTGGCAGCAGGTGCCAGGGAGGCCAAGGCAGCCATTTCTCAGTTCGGAACATGTTGGGGCTGCTTGGCCATAGTGACACAGCAAGGAGATGAGCAGCGTTCTGTCCCCAACATCTGTGGTGACACCTTCACAGCCACGTACATTATTCACATCTCACCCAACACAAGCACATTTGCATAAGACAAATATTATTAATGTTTAATCTAGAAAGAGTCAGCCTAGGACACAGCACCAGGTACAAATGGCCCAGCAAAGGTCCTGGTGCAGTGTCGGCTCACTAGGAACCTTCAGCAAATCTAAATGGATTCACGAAGAGCGATGGCTGTGATTCATCCTGTCTCTCTGCCCCTGACTCCACACCCTGGCTCTGCACAGAGCCTTGGTTTCCTCTTCTGTAAACTGAGGATGGTCCAGAAAGTTGCTGTGGGCATTTAGTGAAGTGAGGCACGTAACACACACAGCCCAGGGCCTGTCACAGAGACGTGCCTCACGGACAGTGGCTATCAGGGCAGCCCTCGTGCCAGCCACGCCACTGCAGGCTTTTTCTGCTTTGCTCAGCTGTCAACACTGGGCACCACTTAACTCAGTCTCTGTTTCTGTGAAACTTTTCCTGACCCCAAATAGGTCTGGCCTCTCCTCCTCCACACGGCCTCTACTGACACTCTGTTACATGAGATTGCAAATTTGTAAATGTCACTTAGTCTCGCAAGCCTTCTCTGACCCACACAGCTCCATGCAATACTCTTTTCCTACCCCAATGTGTTTTCCTGACTCTTTGTTACCACTTGAAATGATGCCCTTTTCCTGCCTCTGGCACTAGACTGTGACAGGAGAGCAGCAACCACTGAGTTTTGGTCATGGGTCCCCAGAAACAGACCTGAGACAAAGAGCCTGAGAGCAGATCTTTTGTGTGGAAGGTGATGCCCAGAAACCCGAGAGGGAGTGGGGACACCAGGCAGGTTTACCCCCATGGCCTGGGCTCCACCTGCTCAGAAAGAGGCTGGTAGAACATGTCTTGGAGTTGTCCCACTCAGGGGGCGAGGAAGCCAGGGTTAACCAGCTCCACCTCCAATGTCATGGAAGACCTCTCAGAGCAGGGGGCACCTGACCTTGGGTCTGAAATCCTACAGAGACAGAAGAAGAGGGAGGGGATGGGAGACCAGGCCGGAGGAGCAGCACAGTGAGGGCTCAAGGCAGGAGGACAGAGCCCACTTAGGTGCAGCAAGAGGGCTGGTGTTGCCCGGGCATGCTGAGGATAGGGCCAGGAGGGAGGCAGCCGGGTCTGTGGAAGCCTCGGCCCACAACTGGGTACTGGGGACCAACACTGTAGTTGCCTGCAAGCTGCTGAAGGACTTTAGCCAGCAGGTGACATAATCAGACACATGTTTTAAGAAGTTAATCTCTTTAGCATCCTTGTGGAGGGAGAGTAGGAGGGCATGGCAGGAGCAGGAGAGCAGGGCCCCAGCCAGGAGGAGCTAGGTGCACCCAGGTGAGGAGGAGTGGATCCCAGCTGTGGCAGCAGCCTTGGGGGTGAGTGGAGGAGGCAGATGTGGACACTCAGGGGCGCAGTTCTGGGCTGAGAGGACATTCGTGGGCACTAATTTGGTGTGGGGAAGGACAGGATGAGGAAGGATAATTCCCAGCAGGGGGAACAGCCCAGCAAGAACACGAAGTGGGACAGTCCGGAGGTGGGTGAGCCTTGTGGTTTGCTCCTGCCCGAGTGTGACTGTGATGAAATACTGAAGTTGGAGAGTTTAGAAACCTCAATATCAACTTGACAGAGTAATAGAGTATGACTATTCAATCTAATAATAAAAATTTGGGGGCTTGTATTTTGTGTGGCTTTTAAAAAAATCTCATTTTTCTCATAACTCAATTTTTATTTTATTTTGCAAAAGCATTTGTCTGCAACTGATGTGAAACAAAAACCTGATCTTTCATTGCCACTGACTTGGGAAGCATGGTCATGGGGTCTCTCCATCAGCTTCTATTGCCAAAACCAAACTCTTCTTTGTCCCATAGTTTGGTTTCCATTCATTTTTTTCTCTTTATGCCAGAAAAGTCCATCATGCCACCTGAGGTCAGCAAGCAAAGCAGAATGGCCCCACCACTCTGATCCCCAGAATTTCTCTTGCCTGCATTAGCTCAGATATTCTGAGAGAGGTTTCCCTAGCTTGGCTGAAAGTCAGTGCTGCTTACTCTTTGAAATGACAGTGACGTGGATGGTTGTACATGGTCCTGAGGCCAAGCCAGCACAGAGGGACTGTGCAGTGATGGCATCTGGCGGCTCCCAACCTCCAACGCCTGCTGTTGGCAGCCAAGCTCGTTAGAGGTCATTAATGTGGATCAGCCGCTAATGGACTTTCTGTGCTGGCTGTTTTGTCCCCAGCACTATTTTTAACTCATTTTGGACCTTGAATTGTTCAAATGCATTTTGATTTGTTTGTGAGTGCGGACCTAAATAAACCTGTTAGTGCTGTTTCTGTGCAGCTTCTCAGAGATTCAGAAACTGACTTCCTATTCCTTCATTCACTTTGCTGAAAGCTGAGCAGTTCTACAATTTACCAAGATGGGGCTGAGGACCAACGAACCACAACCACTCCCAAAGGGGCGCTCTCATGGGGGCATTCCAAAGGACAGCAACAAAAGCAGTGGCTGCTTTTCTGGCAGTTTCAGAGTGGGTACCCCCCATCCCCACCCAAAGAGCATGTGAGCCCAGTGGGCATTTGTGGAGGACCATTTGCTGAGCAGTTCAGGAACACTAGCTGTGGCAGCCACTGTGGTCCAGCCGCAAAGATCCAAGAGTAAAGTGCAGTCATTGTGTAAACACACAATATAACCAAAGCCAAATACAGCCAGCAGATGTGTTTGTTTTACTTGCACACATTTTAAAAATGGGAAAAGTGTACGTAAAATTATAGATTTCCAAGTTTCCTTGAAAATTCAGAACACTGGGAAGTATCACTGTAGCAATAGTATGAAAACATACATTGTCTGGGGCTGAGAAGCTGGGGCATCATGCTGTGGGTATTCACATTTGTGTGGGGAGCAGGGGAGGGGGAAGTGGTAGGCATTTAAGAAGAGGGAACCTCCCTGATTCTGATTCTAAGCTGGAAAGCAAAGCCTGAAAACACTGTCAGTATCAGGGCAGGGAAACCTGAGTGAGTGGTTTAGAAAAGATTAGAGGCTGGAGTTAGTTAGGCTAATAGAACCAGGTTTCCTGGAGAGATGGGTTTTGCAGAAGCATCTAAAGAAACAGCACACCCCAGAGTACAGCCCTGCATGGTCTGTCCTCAGTACCATCAACTCCTGCTCTGGCTGAGCTGGGCGTGCAGGCAGGGGCCATGGCTCTGCTCTGATCTCAACTCCCCACATAGTCATCCACCAAGTGTGTATTCAGTACCTGAGGGTCAGTAAGCCCTACCCTAGGGACACTCACATAGGGTGAGAGATACAAAGGCCTTTCCCTTAAAGAACTCCTGAACTAGCAGGGGGAGCAGACAAGTTAAATTTGTGGGGGCTAGGAGAGCACATGGTGAAGCATCAGACTCCAGGGGGCAGAGTTGCTCAGCTGAATCCATGAGAGCATTACCAGCCACCTGCTTTGTGACAGACAGGCTCTAAGATGACCAACAGTGATACCCACCTCCTGGTGTTCAGACCTTTGTGTCATCCCCTCTCCTTGGGCTAGGTGGGACCTGTGACTTGCTTCTAACGCAAAGAATACAGCAGAGGTAAATAAAGATGGTGGGATGTCACTTTTGAAATCAGGTTACAAAGATTGATTTCTGTCTTGCTGGTAGACTCTATTTCCTTCTTGGCTTGCATGCTTTGATGAAATGAACTGCCATGTTGGAGAGGTCCATGCCACAAGGAAATGAGGATGGCCCCTGACCAACAGTCAGCAAGTACTGAGGCTTTTAGTCCAACAGCCCTCAAGAAACTAAATTCTGCTGACAACATTCCCCAGTCAAGCCTTCAAATGAGACTCCAGCTGACACCTTGATTGCAGCTTTGTTAGAGACCTTGCTGCTGAGGATTTGCATAAGGTTTGCTTGTCTCCTGACCCACAGAATCTGGGAGATAATAAATGTGTGGTGTTTTCAGCTTCCAAGTTTGTGGCAATTTGTTATGTAGCACTAGATAACTAATACACATCTGCATTTATGTCCCCTGGTTTGGGGATAGCAAGTCATATATGAGCACATTCATCAAGCAGCATATGGCCTGAATACATGTGTTGTTGAGTCCCTGACTATTGGCTGAATGGTGCTGAGAAGGTAATAGAGACAGGAGAAATAGCAAGTGGCTGTGCTCACCCCACATGCCTAAAGCCACAGCTGTCTTCCTGCCAGTGGCTGGCACTTCCTTACATGAACAGTTGCCTGTATCTCTCAAGTCTGGAGGGAGGTCAGGGATTCTGGCCCCACTTCTCGCCTTGGCCAGTTCCCCAGCACGGAGTGGGCCTGAGTGTATTCTAAATTCCTTCGAATACCTCGTAAGCACTTAGTTTGTTCAGGACTTGAGCCAGGCCTGGGGACATGGAGGGAGTGGAATCTAGCCTGTGTCTGGGTCTCTCAGCTGGCAGAGGAGAAGCTCATGGGTGGGGGGAATCAGGCACAGAGCCATGGTGTGGCCTTGCTGCTGCCAAAGACCCCAACTTGGTGACTCAGAGCTGGATGCTGTCTCAAATAAAGAAAATGAGGGAACAGAGCCACCCTGGACTGTAAATGAAGTAAGTGATTCAGTCTGAGGAAACCAGGAGGATCCTTATCTCAAAAATCTCTACACACCAAATGCCAAGATTAGCCCAATAGCTCATCACTCTTCAGGTTAAGCATGGCTTGAGTCCTCTTTTATTTATTTATTTTTTTAAACATCTTTATTGGAGTATAATTGGTTACAATCGTGTGTTAGTTTCTGCTTTATAACAAAGTGAATCAGTTATACATATACATAGGTTTCCATATCTCTTCCCTCTTGCATCTCCCTCCCTCCCGCCCTCCCTATCCCACCCCTCTAGGTGGTCACAAAGCACCGAGCTGATCTCCCTGTGCTATTCGGCTGCTTCCTCTTTTAAGTTGTAAATCCCTAGGAGAGCAAACCCTCTATGTCCTCATCACATTGGTTTGAAAGTTTTTATCAGGCTGATTTATCTCTGACAAGACGGCTTAGGGTTTAGGAATCTCTTAAAGAAACCCATTGACACAAGCCAGTGGATTGGGCTTGGGTGGTATCAGATGAAATGAAAGCATGTGGACAGATTCAAGACCCTTATGGGAAAGAATTCCCAGAACTTGGTGATTTATGGGATGTGGGAGCAAGGGAGGGGGAGACACTAAAGTGACTCTAAGATTTCTGTCTTGACCACCTGGCAAACAGTGATTCCACACTCTGGAAAGAGGAGTTATCCAGGACTCGGGTTGGAAGGGTTTTCAGTTCCATTTTCCGCATGTCCACACTAAAGTGGCTGCGACATGATGTCTGATGGAGATTATTGGTCCCCTAGAGTGCCCTGAAGCTACAGGTCACTTGGCATAGCAAAGACATTTGAGGCAATGGCAATAGAGGAGACAGTCTGGAGAAAGTGGACAGAGCAGTGACCAATGTAAATGGAACTGTATGCCTTTTTCCCCAGCAATTCCTCTCCTAAAAATTTATCCCAAGGAAATCATCAGAAATATACAAAGAGGGAAGCTTAAGGATAATCATGGCAGAGTCATTTATGCTTGTGAAAAGGGACCGAAATGTCCAACAAGAAGGGTGAAGTTCAATTTTGTTCCAAAGCATGAAATTCTCTATAGTCATAATTCCATAAATACAGTAATGGGGTGGAACGTTTGCTATAGACATATGTCCATGCTAAATTGCTGAGTGGAGTAAGCCAGCTGCAGAAATATATAGGAGAATATAATTTTGGTGGAAGCACGCACACACACACAGAAAACATACTGAAAGGTCCCACTCTGAAACGTTATGATAAGCACTCTGTCTTTGACCAAATTCTTGCCAGCCTCCTCTGGACCCTCTTATTCACTTGCCTTAACCTTGGCCTATACGGACTTGAATGAACAATAGCATAGTTTCTAACAGCTTAAGGCCTCATCCCTAGGATGATCCTAGTCCCCTTTAAAAAGCCTGCCTGACTGGTGTGAGGTGATACCTCATTACAGTTTTGTTATAAAGCAGAAATTAACCCAAAAAACTCCAAGAAAAACCCACATGTATATTTTCAAAAAAAAAAAAAAAAAAAGAGCCTGCCTGAGAAAACTCAAGGCTCCCCCAAAGAATACACTGTTACAGCCAACACCTGAAGATAGGGCCCCTCTTTCCCAACCTCTGTGGGAGGGTAGGAGCCTAACTTCCATAAGTGCCAGTTAGCAAACCCAGAGGATCTAATCACATTGACCAACCCCCTTTTTCTGCTTTTTGTAATTTTTCATTTCCCTGGCTGCACTGAGCCTTGCTCACAGCCCTCCTTAGTCCCTCATTCTCCCTTTAAAATATCTAGTTACCTCTGTGCAAATTAAACTTGAGTTCAATTAATGTTGGACTTTTCCCCTATTGCAGTAGTATATTACTGCTTAAAACCTATCCTAATCACTTTACCTGGTGTCCAGCTTTGTCTGTCTTTGACAGTGAATGGTGATGAATGGTGATGATTTGGGTATTTTCCCATTTTTTTCCTCCCCATAATTTTCTCTACATTGACTCTGAGCTGCTTTTGCAACTGGGAAAAAAATGTTCTATTTAAAGCATCCCTTTTGGTTCACTGGAGACATCACAAGATCAGAGCTTGGAAATAGTTCTTTTAACATCTCCCTCCCTGTCTTTACCTTGGGGGTAAGTGGGTCTCCACAACAATTCCACAGAGAGGCTCCCTGCCCTTACATTACATTGCCAATTTTGCCCTCCACACTCTACATAACCACAGTTCCACAGCACTAGGTTCACAGTCATTATCAAGGCAAGTATGTGCTGGCTTCTCTCAGTTTACAGCCCTTATCATTTGTAACTCTGCTTTAAGACCTCAAAACTCTTGTCTGTTCATAGCCCACATAAAAGTTCAAGAAAGTCTTACCATTTGGAGAGCTGTGAAATGTGCCTAAGAGTGTGACAAACTCTTCCTAAGGGACATGTTAACCAATGGGCAGCCCTCCTTCCAAGGGGTCGAGAGCTTCAGGGGGCAATGCCATGTTAGCACAATACTCAGGCCAGCACAGGCATTCAGACTGGTGTTCTTGTGAGGAAAAACCAGGGCCTTTTCTGAACTCCAAGAGTAGCTAATTATAACTCAGAAATTGCTCAAAGTATTCTATGGCTAATGGTCCCAGTATCTAGACTGAAGGTTTCTAACCTTCCAGGCCAAAGACCCTATGGTCCAATTACCTTACCCATTGCCACTTGCCACCATCACCACTGGTAAAGTGTCTCTGACATTGGAATGGATAATGTTTAGCATAAACACAATGAAATTCTTGTTTGCCTTCAAAACATCTTATCAAAGTTCGTACATCTTGAACTCACACCACAGATCCAATTCTACAGACAACGAAGGTAATATAAAGAACAGCCACTAAACATTTTGGTACATGACTCTTTTTGAATTATGGTTTTCTCAGGGTATATGCCCAGTAGTGGGATTGCTGGGTCGTATGGTAGTTCTATTTTTAGTTCTTTAAGGAACCTCCATACTGTTCTCCATAGTGGCTGTACCAATTTACATTCCCACCAACAGTGCAAGAGGGTTCCCTTTTCTCCACACCCTCTCCAACATTTATTGTTTCTAGATTTTTTGATGATGGCCATTCTGACCGGTGTGAGATGATATCTCATTGTAGTTTTGATTTGCATTTATCTAATGATTAATGATGTTGAGCATTCTTTCACGTGTTTGTTGGCAATCTGTATATCTTCTATGGAGAAATGTCTATTTAGGTCTTCTGCCCATTTTTGGATTGGGTTGTTTGTTTTTTTGTTATTGAGCTGCATGGGCTGCTTGTAAATTTTGGAGATTAATCCTTTGTCAGTTGCTTCATTTGCAAATATTTTCTCCCATTCTGAGGGTTGTCCTTTGGTCTTCTTTATGGTTTCCTTTGCTGTGCAAAAGCTTTGAAGTTTCATTAGGTCCCATTTGTTTATTTTTGTTTTTATTTCCATTTCTCTAGGAGGTGGGTCAAAAAGGATCTTGCTGTGATTTATGTCATAGAGGGGTCTGCCTATGTTTTCCTCTAAGAGTTTGATAGTGTCTGGCCTTACATTTAGGTATAAAGAAGATGTGGCACATATATACAATGGAATATTACTCAGCCATAAAAAGAAACAAAATTGAGTTATTTATAGTGAGGTGGATGGAGTTAGAGTCTGTCATACAGAGTGAAGTAAGTCAGAAAGAGAAAAACAAATACAGTATGCTAACACATATGTATGGAATCTAAGGGGGAAAAAAAAAAAAGAAAGGTCATGAAGAACCTAGTGGTAAGATGGGAATAAAGACACAGACCTATTAGAGAATGGACTTGAGGATATAGGGAGGCGGAAGGGCAAGCTGTGACAAAGTGAGAGAGTGGCATGGACATATATACACTACCAAACGTAAAATAGATAGCTAGTGGGAAGCAGCCGCATAGCACAGGGAGATTAGCTAGGTGCTTTGTGATCACCTAGAGGGGTGGGATAGGGAGGGTGGGAGGGAGGGAGATGCAAGAGGGAAGAGATATGGGAACATCTGTATATGTATAACTGATTCACTTTGTTATAAAGCAGAAACTAACACACCATTGTAAAGCAATTATACTCCAATAAAGATGTTAAAAAAAAAAAAAAAAAACAGCCACTGAACCTGATGCGCTAGCCAGGATCATTCAAATGAATGGCTCATGGTTCAAATCCAGCTTGCAGTGGCACAAGAGTGTGTTTAAAAGTTGAATTTTTCACCTCACACGTATTGGTTATTATCAAAAAGACAAAAATAGCAGACGTTAGAGAGGATGTAGAGAAAAGCAAACCCTCCTACACTGTTGGTGGGACTGTAAATTGGTGCAGCCACTGTGGAAAAACTGTATGGAGGTTCTTCAAGAAATTAAGAACTACCATGTGGCCCAGCTAGTCCACTTCTGAACACAAAAACACTAATTCAACAAGGTATATATACCCCTATGTACATTCAGCACTATTTACAATAACCAAGACATGGAAATAAGCTAAATGTCCATTGATGGATGAACGGATAAAGAATATGTGGTATATATTTACAATAGAATACTACTCAGCCATAAAAAAGTATGAAATCCTGCCATTTGCAATAACATAGATGGATCTTGAAGGCATTATGCTAAGTGAAATAAATTAGACAGACAAATACCATATGATCTCACTCATAGGTGAAATCTAAAAAGAAACCAAATGAACAAACAAAATAGAAATAAACTCATAGGTATAAGAACAGATTACTGGTTACCAAGAGGGGAAGGGGTTGGAAGGTGGATGAAATGGGTGAAGGGGGTCACCTGTTTGGTGAGGCATGGTAACTAGACTTGTATTGGTGATCACATTGTAATGTATAGAGATTATAATTATAATGCTGTGTACCTGAAACTTATATAATAAAAAAATAGTTTTTAACCTTGAGTTTTTGAAAGCAGCTCTTTTGCCCCTTTCCTGTTTGCATGATTCTGTTCCCCTCTAACCTTGAAAGAACCTAATTATAGGAATGAGATCACTAGGCAATTTAAACTAACTCCTGACATGCTCTCCTGAATGCACACCATGCCTTGCCTAACCTATTGATTCTTTTCCTAGATTAAAAGAAGTAAAAATGAAGAATTAAGTAGTTAAAGAATGACTAGCTCTCTACCCCCAACAGTCCCCTTAGCAATCCTGCAGGCTGATCACACGGGCAAAATAACATCTGAAGAGAGAGTCAGCCAGCCTACACGCAATGGAGAATGAGGCAGATGGAATCACCACACAGTTGACCCCCTTCTGCCTTGATGATTCACTGAGATTCTTCCCCTCTTTTTACCTTTAAAAACTATCCTGGTTGAGTAGAATCTCAATTGGTCTTGGGACATGAATCCACCTTCTCCCCAGATTGCCAGCTTTCCTGATTAAAGCATCTTTCCTTTTTACTGATGCTTGCTTCTCAATTTTTGGCTTTGAGTGGCAAGCAGCCAAACCTGAGCTGGGTAACAATTTTACCAACATTTTTTAAAGTTAGAGATTCCACAGAAAAATCAAGGTATCAGTTTTCTTGAAAAAACTCAGAGGATTTGACATTGGGTCCTTTAGTACCTGCTGTCTCTTTTAAACAAAGTGTGTACTCCCCGATTTACCTCTGCCTGCTCTGGCCTCTTTTAGTCCTGAATGATGCCTGTCTGACTTTGGGAAGCATGGTAGTAACACCCTCCCCACTCCTACACACACCCAAGTTGGGGAACAGGAAAAAAAAGATGCTCCTTCCCTTTGCTCTTCTCCACTGGAATCTTAGCAACTTGGTGGGAGTTTCAGGACAGGCTCTGGAAGCATGGTGTTTGCCTCCCTTACCTGAGCAGTTAGGTAGAAGACGGAACACACTGACTACTCAGTGTGCTGTCACCAGGAAAATCCCATCTACTACCCTCAGCCTTAGATCACCAGCCCTGTGGTTTAAGTGGAAGAAATTGTCAGTGGCGGGGAGGGTAAGGAGAGTCTGTGCCTAATAACAATTTCTTCTTCAAATAGTCAAGAATTTGAATGTGAATGCAAATGTTATTCAAATGAAACGACTCCTAAAGCAATTATCATAGACCGACTATTAGATCAGAACCTCTTACTTAATATAGCCTGCCCAGAATAATTGGGACTATTTGCATCTTTTGGGAGTGGATGATGACACACCATTGATGCCTCTGGAGTTAACAAAGTGAGTGTCATCTTTGGGGGTACAGGCCAGCTCTGAGGTAACAAACAAGATCATCTGGCAGGCTTTTGTTTGCAGGAGAGAAATGTGTCTTGCCCCATGACAGAGAACATCCCCAGTCTCACATGAGGAGCTAGAATTGCTTGTGTCCCTTAACTGATCACCGCCCCTGATAGGCCGTCTCAAGCCAGGAACATGCTTTGTGAAAGGCAGGTCCAAAACAAAGCAGTGAAGTCATTGATGTGTTTGTATTCTCAACCTCCCTCCCAGGGCCCAGTAACTACCAGTGTTCCAGCCTCATGGGGCCTGGTTCTCATCCAACTGTTAGCTAAACAGAGCTAACATAATGCCAAAATTTTAGATAAGTGGAGACCCAGACTTTTAAATGAAATGCCAATTTGTTACTGGGCTACAAATGCAATTAGTTAGAAGGTAGGAGAAAGAGGGGACAGTTCTCCCCCTAACAAGCATGTGTCAGGTCATTCTCCCAAATATTTCTAAGGAAATCTGGTGAGTAAAATGTTCCCTCCTCAGTTTACTAGAAGGGTGCCTTACCTCCAAATAAGTTCTATCCCCAACTGTCCGAGGTCTTGAAATTTTAGCAGTGGGTTCAGGGCATCCCACGAGAGGAACAATCACTCTCCACTGTGACATGGACCTCATGGTCCCTCTTGTGTTACATCTGACCTATTTCACTCTGTATACTACCACCTGCACTTGGCTTCTGTCAAAATTTGAGTTTGTAACTCTGAACTTGGCCTTGGATATCTGTGTTCATCCACAAACGGTGTGAAGCCAGCCCCAAAGGACATTCTGCAGGACCACAGCTCCATCATTGGATAGACCTATTTCACAGATGGTTCTTCAGTTCAGAGGTACCCCACCTCTGTGTTTCATCCCATCCTGGGCACTATTCCTGCTCATTCTCCAATGGCAGGCCTTTGGCCCTCTGAAGCCTGTTCTCCAGACATTCTATTGAGAATTCATTTCTCCCCACTGGAGATTTCTTGATTCACATGAACCACCGATTTCAGAAAGAAGACAAATACTCCTTTCAAAGGGGGCTTGGAATCATGTAGGTAGGTCTCTTTCCCAATTTTTTAGGCCCATCTCTTGCCATTAGTGGAGATGATTTTCAAGTTGCTTTTACACCAAGTGTGGGGACTTAGCCATGCAGGAATCCCTCCAGACAAGACTATGGAGGGTAAGGTAGAGACCTCACACAGAGGGCTTCATTGGCATCACAAACAGGACTTTGAAGAGTCATTTGACCTGGGCCTCTTATGACTCTGTCTATACCCTGGTATAAGATAAGGATAATAATATCTACTTTAGAGTGTCATAGTGAGCATTAGATGGGGTAACATCTGTAAAGCTCTTAGTGCTTAATGAAGAACATCTGTATCTGTGGTTGTTGCAGTTGTTATTTTTATGTCAGTCAAGGTTCTTCAATTGTAAGCAACAGAATTCAACCCTGGTTAACCTAAGCAAAAGTGAAATTTAATGGAAAGAGTTCACCAAATCGAAGGGCCATCCAGACAAACAGGCACAAAGGAGACAGAAATGGTGGCCACTCCAGAGACCCAGGCAGACAGAGATAATTGGCAGCTTGAAAGCCTAACCACTCCATCCATTCTTGCCTCACTCCACTAGAGAGTCAAAGTCCCAAGAGAAAAACCAACTGGGCTAGCTTTGGTCACATGGAGTGAGGGTGGCAGGATTCTTTGATTGACAGTCCCAGTGAGACTTAATACAGTGGAACAGAGGTAATTTCCCAAAGGACAAAAATAATATTTTTAACTAGGAGAAGAGGATGTGGATACCATACTGAAATCAACAAATGTCTGATACAAACCACACTTGGCCTTTGAAGAAGTTCATTGTCTTTCGCTCTTCCTATAACCAGATGATGCAGGCAGGGAGCCCAGGGCCATGATCATCAGCTTCCGTTCCTTGAGAAGCACTCCTTCCTGCCCACTGCTCTGTGGTTCTCAATCACCTTAGCCCCAGAGCCTGCCCAGCTGGATTGAGCAGGATCAGGTCACCCAGTTCTCTGTGGCAGGGATGTCACAGTCATTCAGAGCATTGGGCCCAGATGATAGCACACATTCTGGAGTAATTTAACACCGGCTTGGCTTTCATGCTGTTATTAAGGAGCTTTATCTTAAACATTTGAGGTGTGATTCTGCTTCCTCATGAATATGCTGATGAAGAATTTCACACCTTTTGGAACCTTGGCTCATTTGTTGGTGGAATCTGAAATAGCACCTTTATGGAAAATGGTAAAATTCTTATTACAGCCCTAATGAATAAAGTCTATATGCTCCAGCTATAGCAATTCTCCTTACCTTTCCGGGGAAACTCATCCCAATGGTATTTGGGGCGTCAAGGATGCTGCTTCGTGGCTTAATTTTAAGATGTTTTGAAAGACAACATCTGCAGCAATAAAATGCTCAAACACATCTGAGATGTGTTTTGTCTCCTGCCCTAATTATACTAATAAGTAAATAGTATTTGTTTCTCTGCACTGTAAAATTAAATATGTTTCTGAATACCCCTCTCCTGCCTTGATGAGGAGGGAGATACTCCCTGGATGAGGGTGGCACTTCTGACGAGAAAAAGGAGAAAACAGAGAAGAGCATTAACCATCCACACACAACAATGTGAGAAGAATTGCTTCCTAGTTTCCAAACATGGTCTCTATGTGTGATATTCCCCTTCTAATTGCCTGTCTCAATCCCCTTTGTCTGGGGAAACTGCCCCTCACATTTGTGCTGTTTAGGGTCTCTGTAAATTTTAGGTCTCAAGGGAATCACTGTGTACTCATCCACAGAGGGTGCCTTATCACTTTGTGAGGGATTATCCTCACAAACAATGTTAAGTCTTGGCACCCAGGAACCGAATCATCCTGTAATTTCTAGAGAAATTGTGAGAACGAGGACATTTCTATCACATTTCCCACCACATCCCCAGTGCCCAAAGCACATCCCCAGTGCCCAAAGCAGTGCCCAGCAGGTGTGCAGGTATGTTCACATTAATCTCAAAAGGCACTGATCCTGGAAACGAGGTGAGAATCAACTTTTACATCTTGATGGTTGAGTTCCAGGTCTGCCCCAACTTACCAGCTGGTTTGGAACAAGTTGCCTTCCCCATCCATTCAATGGGGATAGTCTCAAAGGAAGGAGGCTGTGAGTTGAGTTATTTTTGTTAAATTATCTGTCTGGACCTCAGTTTCTCCATCCCCAAAAGAGGGATGTATTACAAGATAACCCTGAAAGCCCAGCCACCTCAGACACTGTGAACTAAATAAAAGGTCCTTTGTACACGGACCTAGAAAACCCTCAAGCTGAAAAGATAATCAAGTTCAACAGCCTCAACTCCACCTCACTGCTGTCTGGCTGCAGGCTCTTCTATGTCCAACTGGCAGCAGAACACATGCCCTGCATGCCACCAGCCCTGCCCACCAATCTCCTCTGTGCTCATGCCACAGCACAGCTGAGAGCAAAATCCAGCTGCAAAGTGCCAAACGTGAGGAACTTATTTCTCATTAGCAACATTTGGCCCGTAGGTAAGGTGATTTTGTGTGTTCATTCTTTCGCCACCCCCTCGGTGCCCTGGTAGTCAGGAGGTGGCAAAGCTGTCATGCTCAGACGCAGCTTCCCTGTGTTCACTTCAGAGCCCACTTGGCACTACTTGAAATGTCTTGGCATTTGCCCGTAAAGATTCCCAGGAAGCAGTGTGACGCACGTGCAGCTCTGTTGGGCATGCTACATTGCTTACGACAGAACAAGAATGCACGCCGCCGACCACAGAAGGGAGCTCTCCACCCAGCTCCAGGTTGACTGTGATAAAAGCCCCCTTGCCTTTCTGATGCCAAGTGGGTGCACTGCTTCTGTATCATCCTTCTGAGCCGGGGCCAAAGGCCCTTGGTAAGTATCATTCAATGTCTCACACGGAAGAATGTGCCCAGGCCCTAGGGCAGGAGCCATAAGGGGCCAGCCTGGGGCAGAGAGGTGGGCTCAGTAAATACTTTCTGGGGAAAATGGACCACAGAGGCAATCAAGTTTGGAATTTGGGGCGGACATCTCCAAGTGTTCCTCTTCCTTCCCACAGGCTCAATTCTGGCCTTAATCACTCCCAGGGAAGAAGTTCTGGTCATGGTTACCTCAGAACTGTCACATGGAGAAGTAATTTTTGTAACACTTATACACACTCTGATGCTTTGCCAAGCCCCGCCCTGGTGTTTGATTCAGACGTTCCTGTCCTCACATACGATCATTGTAACAGTCACTTTCAGCCCAGGTGCTGCTTGAGCAGCCCTTTCTCTTTTTGGGTACATCCTTCTCTCCTTTGAGAGGGAAGAGGAATAAATGCTGAGAGAACCACCATCCCCCTCTCTCTCCAGGGGTTTTCCACCCACTGCCCACACAGAAGTTGTCTGTGGCTGGCCCTCGATGGAGTGTCAGGAGAGGCAATCTCTTCCCTCCCCATACAATCCCTAATTCTCAGAATCCTGGAGCAGATTCAATCAACTAACTAAGTTTTCAGTGACAAAATTCAAAATGAACAGAATTCAGTGAAAAATTCCCATTGGCCCCAGTCAAAACACTGCATCTCCTTTCATTCCTCCTCCCTCAAAGCCATCTTCCCTCAACTTCTCTCTACATGAATCCCCCACCTTCATCCTTTCCCAGGTCCTCTACCCTCTGTTCTAGACCTGAGCTTCTCCCTGTACGGTATCGGCATGGCACCAGGCGTGGCTTATTTCCCCTGGCATTTTCCACTGCTGGCTAGAGAAGGCACAGGATGACCTGCTAGTCTGGGTTGCTCTCTGCCTTGTTTTGGTCTGTTTCTCTTTGGTTGTTCTTGAGTATCTACAATAAATGCGTCACATCTTATATTGCAAAGACAATCTGCAAATGCCCTCAGTGGATTGACATAAGAGATTCTTATCCTCATTGGGTTTCACATTTTTCTACATGTCTTATGAGCAGAGTCAAGAACCACTGACTTGGTTCTGAATAATCTTAAAAAGAATGACTAAAGTGAACAGCCTTGGAAGACATAATATCTCCCTCTGGAACAAAGATTAGGTTTGCTTACTGCCCATGATGAAAGATCCAGTTTCTCTAAGCTCAGGGTTCTTCTCCCATAACTCACCTCCAAGTATGCAGATGTCACCTGGCTCTCCTTACATCACCCTGTGGGAATTGGGGCTCAGGAAAATGGCACAAGAAAATGCTGATACCTGGGTCACTGCTGTTGCTGTAATAAAGTTCTTGGTCTCTGACCCAGGACCTCTCCCTGCAGTGACATTCCTTACTTCGCTCCGAATCTCTCTGTAGTCCTCACACCCACTACCAGGATTAGCCCACCCAGCATATGCTTTTAAGGCCTTTTCCAGTGTATGCCTTTAAGGAAGAGTGGCCACAGCCCCTCTGTCTTAGTCAGTTTGGGCTTCTATAACAACATCCCACAGACCAGGTAGCTTATAAACAACAAAAACTTATTTCTTACAATACCGGTAGCTGGGAAGTCCAAGATCAAGGTGTTAGCAGATTTGGTATCTGGTGAGGGCCTGCTTCCATGTTAATAGAGGGTGTCTTCTCCTTGTGTCTTCACCTGGTAATGGGCGGCAAAGGAACTCTGTGGGGTCTTTTTATAGAGGCACTAATCCCATTCATGAGGGCTCCACCTCATGACCGAAGCACCTCCCAAAGGTCCCATCTAGTATACCATCACCTTTGGGGGTTAGGATTACAACATATAGTTTTGGGGGAAGACACAAACATTCAGTCTATAGCATTCTGCTACCACCAGACTGGTTGTCTCCTCAGAGCTATTAGCATTTTGCCTGGGGCTCTCTGACAATTGCAGTTCTGTGGTTCAACTGCAAAAGAGTAGGACATGGGACAGCAAAGTTTTGATTGAAGGAAAGGTCTTGAGTAAAATCAATGTCCCACCTGGAGAAAGCAGGCCTGGTACAGCACCTGGCAGTCAGGAGGAGGGCTGAGCTGGGATAGAGGTGAACTCCCAGAAGGTGAAATGGGAGAACTCTGAGATTTGCAGGTTCAAAAATATCCCTATGCCTATGCCTTTAGGACATTTATTGCTCCTAAAGACACACAGGAGCAATATCTAATTGAGGCACTAACTTACTGTCACCCCCAAATGGAGAAGGGGCTCTTCCAGGCCCTCTCACAGCTGTCTCCAGCCCTCAACTCCCCAGACCCATCCAGAGCACCTGGCACTGGGCTGGAGAGTCTGGGCTGAGTCTGAGAGATGGGAGAAAGGCAGTAAAGCTGAGTTTAACACACAGGTGCACAGTACAGAGCAAGAACTGCACAGTGCAGTAGAGCAAGAGGCTGTCAGAGAAGAGAATGAGTCCTAGGAGGGAGGAAGAGAAATCAGGGAAGGCTTCATGACAGAGGCAACATCTGAGCTGATCCTGAAGTAGAAGGAGGAGGCCGTGCTAGGGGACTGGCATCCATCCAAGCAAGTGTAGGAGCCAAATATCCACCTTCAGAAGAAGCACTTTCTACCTTGGCTCAGGGACTCCCCCTGAGCCCACAGACCCCTCCTAGCAGCTGTGCATATCTCCATTCAGCAGCTCCCTGTGGAATGTCCACTAAGCTTCAGGCACTGAGCTAGTCACTGGGGTTTTTACATGTTATCAAGGACATGGGGTCCCTGCTGCCATGGAGAAGACAGACAAACAAGCAAAAAGTAAATTAGAATTTTGGGTTGGAAGAGGGTATATAGGAAATAATAAAACAGGGTGTGTGTTTGAGAGCTGGTGGTCAGGAAGGCCTCGCTGGGGAGGGGGTGTTTGAATGTAACCTGATCCATGAGAGGAAACCACCTTGGTGTGAGTATCTGGGGAAGGATGAGTCTGGGCCAAGGCAGAGCATCAAGTACAACAGTCCCAGGTATGACACAAATGGAAACAGTAAAGACATGTGTGTACACACACATACCCGTCCCCCCCCCCACCCCCGCCGTGAGGCTGGAGTGGATGGGGGAGTGGCAAGTTTGATGTCAGAGGTGTGGAGAGCACCTTGAAAACAGACAGAATGGGTTGTGCATGACGCCGGGTGTGCCTTGCTCACAGTGGACTCTTCCTTTCCCTTCCCTTCCCTTCCCTTCAAGTCCAGTCTGGAGCTAGAATGGCTGGCCCAGAGCTCTCAGCATAGAACATGATCTTTGCTCTCTGGGGAAGGCTGGGAGCCAAAGGAGCTCTGACCCCTTTCAGGGAAGCATTTTCCAGACTCTTCTCTCTCCTTGTGGCCAAGACACCCCCCATCTCATCCCCCAGATCCACCCCCACCTTCCAGCCCTTCAGGGCATTGATGTTGAGGATTATCTCTCCATCCAAACTTCAGTGATCTGCAGGGCTTGCTAAGTGGTCCTGATGCAGACCTGACCCACAAAGATGAAAGCCAAAGTGATCCTTGAAACAGCGTTATTGTGCCACCAGGTGGGGTTCATAGTACCTCTCTGTGTGCAGGCATCTCTGGATGAACCTATCCTCAACAATGTCAGTCACATCCCATTCCTCTGTAAATGGGGCCAATGGGATATGTAGACAATTTGTCTGGTTTAACTAGGACTACCTTGAGTAAACCATTTTCCACATCTTGATTTACCATTGAGAGGTTGAGCCCTGATGAGGCTGTGTGATCATGATGGAAGTTCTTGCCCCATTCGGGATTTGAATTAATTAATGAGGCCAGATGTTAATGGTCACTTGGGGCCCAGTAGGCAGAGGTGCTGCCAGGTGCAGGATTGGCTAAGTGAGGCTTTCAGGAGCTGCTGTGCTGGGCTCACAACCAGCGGTTGCCCGCATCATTAAGGTAGTGAGAATGGAGCCCAGCAGAGACTCTGAGCCCCGGTTCAACAGCTGTCCTGATGCACAGAGGACAGGGATTCCCCAAGATTCCTTTCTTTCCAGCTTTTCCCCACCAAAAGAAGTGCTTCTAAATACAGAATTAATCTTTGGAGCAGAGGAGTGACACAGAGAGAACCACCATGTGGAGATCAGGAGAGGGCACTGCCAAGTCTGCTCAGAACCATGGAACCCGCACTTCTTCAGGGGGGTTCACCCTCCACCTCCCAGACTTTCCCTGAGCCTTACTGCTGACTTTGGGGCTGCTTGAATCTCTTAGATAAAGGACTCTGGGAACACTGAAAGGACCTGGGGGTAGGGGAAGTGAGGTCATGGACGCTAAGAGTCTAAGTGAAAGGCTGGTCACCAGCTTTGTATGCTTTACCCAGACTGCAGTATTTTAAAATTTGGGCAACACACACACACACACACACACACACACACACACAATCAGAAGAGTTTACATAAAAACCCAGGTTTCTGGCTTCATTTAGAAGATCAAAAAATGTGGCCACCTTGAGCCCATATTCTCTCATGGTGACAAGGAATTCGTCTAGCCACCTGTGGGCCAGCTTCCCTTATTTATGTCACCAACCCGGTCCCTGTGAACACCTGAGTCAGTGGACCTCACCTTCTAGACAGTGAGGTTATGTCAAAGAGGACTGGACTCAGAGCACCCAGGACCCCAGGGCAGAGCATGTGACCTGCTCAGAGAGCCGAGAAGGGGCTACCCCAATGGGGAGGAGTCTCTTCCAAACACCTAGGAGAGTGGCATTTGTGCTGTATTTCTCAGATGGGCTAAAAGGGCTACAGGAGGCATTCCAGCAGGGGAATGGCAGACATGGGGATGGGGAAAGCTGGGAACTTTCATGAGAGCTGACCACAGTGATGTCAAAACCCAGGGACATAGCGAGGTTCCCAAACCTCTTTCCTGCGCACAATTCAACATACCACAGACATCCCCCAGCTGACATGGTTCAAGTAGCCTCTGGTCTCAAGTGGGGTCTGGGCCAGAAACAGTATCCCATCACCACACAAGGATGCCCTCTTCTGCCCTGAGAGCCTCAGCAACTTGTCACCCTCTCAAGAAAGGAAGGAACGCCTACCAGCCCTTGACAATGCTGGGTGAGCTAGGGCATGTGGACATTAGGCAGGGTTAACACTCCAGAGAGACTCAAGTTCATATTTTGTTAATAAGGCAGATGTCATGGAGGAAATAAAGACAGGCAGGTTCGTGCCTTCACAGCCAAACCAGGCTCAGAAGCCCATTGAGATCCCCTCCTGCTCTTCCTAACTCTCACGTCCACATTCTACCTCTTCCAGGAAGTCCCAGCCATTGATAGACGAGCAGGCCTGGGATGTGTGCACGTGTGTGTGCGAGTGCGCGCACACATATACACACACACACTTATACCCCTGCAATCCTCAGAAGCCTTGTGCATTATTCAGTACAGTCCCCGCAGCCATGCTTTAGACCCATATGGTCTCCAGAGTGTTTCCAAAGCAACATATTTTGGAGCGGAATTACAAGATCAGAAGAGTTGGGGAAATTGGTGCTTTAAAACAACGCTGCTGAGATAAAATTTAAGGGTGGAAGAAATACAGTATTTTGAAAACATGAAAATAAACATTCTGCAGAGCTTGGGTATATGTGAAGCTGTGCAGTGCGGTTTGTGAAAGCTGCTCTGTTGCGGAAGAAGTCTAATAATTTTTAATAGTCTTGTAAATCTCCCTTATAAGATGCAGCTACTGTAAACATTTCTTTATATTTTTTTTCCAGTATTTATGTAGTGCTGTTAGAAGTTATTAAACGGGAATGATTTTCACTGATAACTCTCTCATTCTGAAGGAGTTGTCAAATGACTCAAACTGGAGATGGTAAGAAGCAAAAAGTCCCCGACAGGGTCAGATGGATGAGGCTGCTCCTGAAACCTTCCTTCTGAACTGAAGGCAAATTTCTTGACTCCCCGGGCCTCTATCTCCCCAATTATAAAATGAAAAGTGATCATTCCTGCAGTTCATTTACTTTGTAGCATATATTAGCACCTACTACATGGTTCCAGGCATTGTACTAGGCCCCAGGAATACAATGACAAAGAAAAAGAACCACCACCCTTGCTTTCACAG
This sequence comes from Eschrichtius robustus, assembly GCF_028021215.1. Classification (NCBI taxonomy): domain Eukaryota; kingdom Metazoa; phylum Chordata; class Mammalia; order Artiodactyla; family Eschrichtiidae; genus Eschrichtius; species Eschrichtius robustus. The sequence goes on from NC_090842.1 coordinate 48,120,596, forward strand.
GGCTTCTGGTCCAAAGGCAGACAGAGGTATTAATTGAAGGATCGATTTACATTTTTTACAGAAAATATAAAATTATAAATGTGAAACTGCCTTAAAGGAAAGATATACAGTTTACTGTGGGTTTCTCAGAGGGAGATCTGGCTTGGCCCAGTCTGCAAGGGTGTAGAAAGCTTCTCTTAGGAAGGAACCCTTGAGCTGACATCTATGAGATGTATAAAAGTAGAGTCAAATAGGCTAAGGGGGAGGGAAAAGTATTTTGAGAGCAGGAAGAGCATATGCAAGGTCCATGTGTGGGAGGAAGAGTAGGATGTAACCCCACAGGTGGGGAACGTAGCAGGAGTGGAGGCTAGAGACAAAGGCAAAAGCCCAGCCATGCAAGGCCTTGGAGGCCAGGGTAACAGATGTGTCTTTATCCCGATGTCAGGGCAGAAAGCTTGGAGGGTTTGTAAGCAGGGTGAGGAGGGATGCTATACACAAATGTGCTTTGGAAGTAATCACTCCAGCTGCAATATGGTATAGAGACTGAAGGGAGTGCAGAGCACAGGCAGGTGGACAAGCAAGGAAGCTACTGCATGGCTGGGACATAGGGTGGATTAAGGAGGGGAGAGGAAGTATCAAGGAGGGTCCTTCTGCTTATGAGCTGTACAGCTGGATGGAGGGTGGTGCCATTCATCAAACTGGAAACAATGGGAAAGTACCAGGTTTGAGGAGTGAAGGTCATGAGTTTGGTTTTGGACCATTAAATTTAGGGTGTTTGTGAAAGAGATTTTAAATTGGCTCTGTACTCAGGTGTGGAGCACAGAGGAAAGATCTAGGATGGAGATATGAATGTGTAAGGAGGGTAACTGAAGCCATGAGCTTGCATGCAATTGTTAAGAGATGATATAATAGTAAGATAATAGAAATGGATCAGTCTCTATAAAGTCCACGCTAATGAAGTGGTTCTCCACTTTGGTTGCAAGTAGTCATGTAAAGAGCTTTAGAAATGCTGATGCCTGGGTTCCACCTACAGAGATTATGAATTTATGATTGAATTGGTCTGGGGTGTGACCTGAGCATCTGAATTTTTAAAAGCTTCCCAGGTAGTTCTACTGTGTGGCCATGATTGAAAACTACTGACTTAACAGCTGGGAAGAGGAAAATAAGCCGCAAAGGAAACAGAAAGTGTCAATATCATCTAGAGAAATAGGAAAATCAAGCAAGAAGGAGGAGGGTCAGCTGTGCCAAGTGCTGCCGCATGTCAGTAGGATAAGAACTGAAAGTGGCCTCTGGATTTAGCAACATGAAGGTCACTGGAAACATTGGTGAGAATCATTCACCATCTTCTTCCATGGCCTCTCAGGAGCTGACATGATGTGGCCGTCACACTGCTCAGGCTTTATAAAGATAAAGCAAGTGGCATCCAGCATCAGGATTTGCAATGAGTTGAGTCAAGGGTGGTGGGGACTAATTGCTACCCTGGATATGTATTGGTACAACCTCTGTGGAGGGTAGTTTGTTGATGTCTATCAAAATTATAAATGCATATACCAGGAATTCCACTTGTAGGAATCACAGCACAATGACAAATACACAAGGTTATTCATTGAAACAGTGCTTATGACAGCAACAGATTGGAAATCATGTAAATTCCCATCAACAGGGTCTACTATAACTGTAGTAGGAATACAGACACCCATGTGTACTGCCAAGGAACAATCTCCAAGATGCAGGGAGTGAAGACAAGCACAAGAACAGTGTGTACAGCAGTGAGCTAACGCTTGTCATACAAAAGGGGTTTATAGATACCTATTCGCTTGTACCTACTTTCTCTGCAAGGACACTTGGAACAGGTGACATTACTGGGTGCTAGGTGACTAGAGAATGGAATGAGAGAGAGAATTTTCACTGTGTTTGTTACCTTTTAACCTTTTGAATTTTAAACCATTGTAACTTGTTGAAAATAAAACTGTGATGGGAATGGTATTTCCCTGAGAAGAACAGGGTAGGGTGAGGCTGTATTCTGAGGTATAATCGGAGTGGACTCTTTCAGGTACCACACTGGTCACTACATGGCTTCTAAAATGCATATAAGGGTGTTGAAGCTTTTGGTGGTTTTGTTTCATTGTTTGTTTTAGGTCAATAAAATTTGAAGAACTGAGGTATATTTTTTAGAGTTTATCCTGGGTGATTGTTCATCAGTGTCAAAGATATACTTTAGATAATATCTCATTCCTGAAATTCTACTTCCTAGTAACTGAACTCAATTTCTAAGGTTGGTATAGAATTCACTGGTGTAGGAGCCAGGGATCTGGGTTTGAGTCCTGGTTTTGTCAGGGATTTACTGAGTGGTCTTGGGTGAGTTACTTCATCTCTCTTCACCTCAGTGTCTTCATCTATGAAGTGAGCTTGGTAATCCCTGTCTTTAGCTGCCCACCCTAAACTATAAGGAACAAACAACATCATGGCTATGTGTATGTTAGGTGAGCTATAACGTTGGTTACAAACGTAGTGTCAGCACACACACACTGCTGCTTGAAATTTGAAGATCTCTTAGAATAAACAAACACCTCCAAGAGAACTGACAACATCCAGATTTTATTACAGGTCAAATAACTCAGTGATTTTCCAAACTTTAAGTCTTGTCACATGCCCAGGAGAAAACAGATGACTATTTGAGCTAAGCCAAAGTTTCTCAGTCTTCGGAAAGGGTTTCTCTCTGCAATATGAGTACAGTACACAAAGAGGGGTTGTGTTGGCCACATGCACAGATAGGAGGATTGGCTAACTTCCTAAGGGGCCCATCAAGAAAGAGTCTTGAGGGGTAGCCATTGACACACCAGCCAGCCAAGAGGATCAATCCACAGCCTCCCTTGGGAAGGCTGGCAAGACAGCGGAGTGACTGCCAAACTCTCCCAGAAGTCCTCAGAGCTTTAGGCGTGTGATGGGGTCTGTAATGTATGACCTCTGTAGTATGGTAAAGGTAGGCTTTGTTCATTTATTTCATCTCTAAAGGTACTATTAACAATATATTGATTTTTCTTTTTACAGAAAATTGTAAAATGTCTTTGTAAGACAGAGATTTGAGGCTGTACATCTCACCAACTCCCACTTTCCTGCTGGCATATACAAATGGGGAAAGCATGTATTAGTGCTGGAAACTCAGGAAATGGAAGAGCCCCAGGGCAGAAACACTGCAGAATTCTGCCGGCCAGAGAATAGTGGGAAGGCGGCTGCAGCAAGAATCTACCTGATGCAAGAGAGGGCATTTGACTCGGTGGTGACCAGAAGAGAACTCAGGGACTCCACCAGCACCTTGAACTTGCAGAGTGAGCAGGGGTGCAAGTGATGAGGGGCAGAGGGGCCACCAGGATACACTGGAATCTCACCAGTATTCATTTAGGTGAAGTGGTCCCAAACTGCACCCAATCAAGGTCCAATTGCAGCTATTCTATCCCAACAACTGTCAAGGTCCCCAGTGGCATCCCAGCATCCTGAGAGGGAGAGACAGGGAGAGGGAGAGGAAAGGAAGGGGAGAGGCCCAGAGTTTTCTGCTCCACCCCATGTATTTTTGTCCCACAGTGGAACAAAAGGGGTACTAGGTCCCCTTCACCCCCAATGTCTTGCTCCATCCCACCCTTAATAGGAGGAGTCCTTGGGGAAAAAAATATGAATTAGCAAGAGAAATCTGTGTCAGTTTTACAGATGTTTCACTCTGATGAAGGTGGAGATACAGGGAGGCCAAGATTTGATGTGAGAACTGAAGAAGTTGGAAGAAAACCCAGGAGGAAGGCAGATGAAGAGAGAAGGCTGTTCAGGGCATTCATAGGAGGGGACGCTGGCACTGACTCAAAGGGGAGCTTGAAGAATGTCTTGATTTCAAGTGCATTTTACTCCCTGACAAGCGGGATAGGATCCTTCGTGGTGAAAGACCAAGCCTGCACCCCTCCCTAGTCATTGATGGAATAAACTCATAATTCTGGAAATAAGTCCTCTAAAATTCTGGTCAATTGTGGGACCCTTCACTATTTGCTTTTCACTTTTGCTTTCATTTTTAATTTCCCAAAGTGTTTCACTGTAACTTTTATATCAGCAAAAAAAGATGCTTTAAAATTAAAACAAACAAAACCGTTGAATCTCACCTCCTGCAGACCAGTATCCAGGGTCATTCTCTGGACACAGGGACTCACTGATGTAGCAGGCTGCCCATCACTTCCCCCCAACACCACAGCCGCACCTTTCTCCATCCAGCTCTCTTTTTCTCCCTTACGCCCCGTGGCCCAGCCCTTCTGACAAACCCAGCTCAGATGGCGTATCCCTGTGGGTGCAGTTCGTCTGCCTCGCTGCACAGCATGCACCATTTGGTTTGTGACCGGAGCCCTACTAGACCGTGGGCAGAGTCTGTGTCTAGCTCAGGATCTGGCAGCGAGTTTGTTGTCAGAGGCTGCCAGTGTAAGGGTCTCCAGGTCGGTTGAGTCCCCCTAACATGGCAGCCAGGGAAAGGACATGCCAGGAACAGGCTAAATGCCTCATATGTGCCAACTCATTTGATCATGGAAACTACTCTGCAAGTGAGGTCTGCCACCATCTCCCTCCTACATGGCACACAAAGTCACAGGACTCAGTCCAGGAGGCGGTGGAGAGGGGGTGTGAACCTCTGTGGCCTGCCTTCAGAGCTGGGTATGTAACCAACATTAGGAAAGCTCTTCTATACTTTGTTTTCCCTTTAGAGAAATGGTGCCCATGTCACAGCTTCTTCAAGAAACAACGGAAAAGCCTTCTGTGCCACCTGCTGTAAGATTAGGACTTGGGAGGAGAGCAGTCACCTCTTCCCGTTTAAGACAACCATGGAGCCTTAGGCCCAGACACTGAAAGGGGAGGGAAGGTCATGAGCAGAGAGTTCTCTTTGGGTCGGATTTCCTTCCAACTAGTATCTCCCAACCCAGCAGTGTGACATTTTTTGACTACCTTCACCCTGCATGCTGCAGAAAATAAGTGAGTTAAAGACCGGCATAGAGAAACTCCTTTTATCACTCAAAGATTTCTGTGATCCCCAAATGAATGGCACTCTAAGCAGGTTTACAAAGGAAAGGGAAGAGTGCTTTGCTTTGTCAAAAGTCCTAGGCTTGAAGTAGGATTGACTCCAGGATTGCTTTGGATATAGAGTTCTAATGCCTTTTTCACGGGATTATTTTACATATGGTGTTTCCAGGACTCTCTCTCTCTCTCTGCTCCAGAACAATTCTGCCCTCACTGCTCCCTGCTGTCTGGAAAATGGGCCCATGTCAGGGCTTCAGGATGATTCCTGGCTGTCTCCCAACCCTGCAGTGATGGTCTCAGACTGGGCCCTCCACCCTCTCTGTGACACTGTCTCCTCCCCACTGCAAGATTCCTGCTCCACCTCTACTATAAGAAGAGGGAGTAGGTGAGAGGGGAGTCAGATTCCCACAAACTCATAGAAAGGGGGAGGTAAGAGGGAGAAAGACAGCTCAGTCCAGGGGACCCAGGACATAGGATGCGTGGATTCCTCAGGGCAGCAGGACAGTGCTGGGAGGGTGGGAGGAGCAGGCGTGAGGATGGTGCTGGGAGTGTGGGGAATTGGCAGTGGTGCAGGGTTGTGGGTTCATAGGGTAAAGCTAGGAGTGGAGGATGGTGGGGCCATGGGGGGCCGGCCAAGTGGAGGGTGGCATTTGCGGGAAGAAGCTCTAGGGGAGCAGAAGAAGGGAGTGGGCAGGCCAGCCTCTGATGCTCTGTCTCCCCTGGGGCTGGTGAGCCACAGCTGCAGCCGCTCTGCTCTCCTGGGCCCCCACGGCCCCGCAGAGCAGCAAGACGAAGACCCCAATCATTTGGTGACTGATGGCTGAGTTCCTGCACAGAGGAGCATCCACACATTTCTGTCCAACCTGAGGAAGATAAAGAAGCCCAGGTAAAGGACCGGAAGGTGTCCAGGCTGTCACACTAACTACAAAAGGGAACTCCAAGATGGGGACGCCCTCCCAGAGCCCATGGGAGAAGTGGCAGCCAGGCTCTGAGACCACAGGGCAGGATCATTGCCTGCTGTGGCCCTGACCTGGGCTGCTGGCACAGCCAACCCTGTAACCTGCCAGGACCTACCACAGGCTCTGCTGCCCCACTGTGGGGGAGTGGTGCAGATACAAGCGAGGCTCCAGGTGAGCCAGCTGTAGGAGCCGGCATCTCTCCTGGAACAACCGGCCACCTGGCCCTCTGTGTCACTGCTGGTGATGCCACCCCTTGCCTTTTAGGAGCTCCCTTAGTGGGGACGGGGGTGTGTGCTCATTGGCAGCCTCACTCCTGTCCTCCTGTCTTGGGGCACAAAGGAAAACAGATGTGTGTGAAGTGTTTGTGGTTGTCCCAGCTACTGTTGGGGTGGGAAGAAGCCATTACTGGCATTAGAGTGGACGGGGTCCAGGGATGCTAAGTGTCCAAGCGTGTACAGGAATGTCCCTCACAGAAAGGACTTCCCACTCCAAATTCCAGAGGAAATGGTGAAGAGAACAGTCAGCAGCACATATGTCAGCTTGGCCCTGACCTCCCTCTGCTGAGCAGGGATCAGCATTGCAATTCCAAGGGCCTCTGGGCCCTGTCTCCCTATCCCAGATCATCCACATGGCTGTTCAGAGGAGTTCCTTCTGCTTTGCCAGATCCTCCATTTAAGGGGGACATTGGGTCCGCTTGCTGGGAATTTGCCCCACATCTTAGCTCACCCAGCCTCGCCCTGTCTACAGGACAGCTGAGTCCCAGCCCCTCAGACCAGAAGAGGAGCTGAGGCATAGGCCTGCCCCCTCATGAGGAGGTTTGCGCATCAGGAGCGGGGGAGACCTGAGGCAGCCCCTCCCAGTACCATGGCCCTGGATTCCACCCTGAACCAGGGGAGGCCCTGGCCCATGGACTCCCCAGATCCTGCCGCCCTGCCCAGGCTCCTCACCTGCTCCCCCATCCCCTGTAGAGCCCAGAGTCATTGTCCCCAGCCACCTGTGCCCCCTCTTCCCTGGAGTGATCTTGGAGAAGTGCTTCGAAAGGTGGAAAACATCACCTCACCCCTCCAGAAGTGTCCTCATTGGTTTCTGAGTGCAGGTGAACAAATTCCTCCACAGGGTGTGGATATTGGAGGCCCTGGAATCGGGTCTCCCTCCCTCTGAATGGAATCATGGGCACCCTCTGCAAAGCTGGCTAGTTGGCAGTCAGGGGGGGCAGGTGCTGAGGGTCCCCACAGGGGAAGGGGTAATGAGAGATGAACTTCACAAGCCCTGGGGGCCTTGAAGGCCACATCACATACTTTGGTGACCTTGTCCTAAAGGTGATGAGGGTCCCCAGCAGAACCCCAGGGTGCTTTGGCAAGATTTCTTGATCAGACTTGAAGCAGCTTTCAGCGCCCACACTGGCAGAAGCCCAGATCCTGGGCAGTTCCTCTTGGTGCCTCATGTGATCTCCACACACTGAGCCTGAGATGAAGACCAGGTACCACAAGCTAATCTCAGGTGCAGCTCTCCTGAACACTGGTGGCCCCTGAGCCTGGACCCCTCTCTGCACTTCCAACCAAACTCTCCCAATCCCTGCTGCACACAGCTCCATCCTAGGGCCCAGAGAGGCAGAGAACCTGCTGCCAAGGAGACTTGGCCATTCAAGGTGTTCTCAGTCTTCTGGAAAGAGGGATAGGACACAAAAAACACCTTATTCAAATAATGTAATATGGCAAATGCTTAAATAACACGAATATGCCAGGAACACATATAAGCATATTACATATATGGATATTAACACATTTAGTCCTCTGAGAACCCCTGCGGGGTAAGGCCTGCTGCCATCTCCATTGTAAAGATGAGGAAACAGACAGACAGAGGTTAAGGAACTCACACAGCTGGTGAGTAGTGGAGCCTAGTTTTGAACTGAGACAAACCGGCTTCAGAATGTGTTTAGTCATTGCAAAGCCCTGTCACTCAAATGTGGTGCCATGCACAGGCTTGTATGGAGTCCAGTGGGAATCAGAACAGCTTTCAGAAAGGAGGTGACGTCCAGCCTGGCCTCGAAGGGGCCTAGATGTCCTCCTGAAGACAAAAGGAAGGGTGCTCTGAGCAGAGGGAACAGCAGGGAGAGATGCAGGCCGCAGAAGGGCAAGTAACGTGGAGGACAGAGAGCAGGCAGCCCTGTGAGGTTTCCAAGTTGCTCAGGGAGGAAAATCTTTCTGACATCAAGAATGTTGCAGTTTTTTTGCTTCCAAAGTACATAGATTTCATTTAGTTTGTTCACTCAGTGACACTTAAATGAATGTGTGTTTTACTCATCACGCAGCATCTACCTCCAATAGCCAAGAGCCAAGACGTTGACTCAAAGCCACAGATGACAGTGCAGCAAACGTGAGTCACCACAGCCCCAGGAGCCCAGCACCCCGGGAGGCTCTTTGAGGCAGGGCAGTGTGCACACTGGGAGCTGGAGAGAGGTGCAGGCGCTGGGATACAGGGTTTGGGTTTTGTCCTGCAGGCAGAGGGAGCCAGCGGCTGGTTTCGAGTGGTGGGAAGACAGGCTCTCTGGAAGCAGCAAGGAAGCTGTCCAGGTGAAGGGGATGGACATGACATGGGAGGTCATCTGTTGGGAGGCTCTGCGATAGTCCAGGCAAAGGAGAGGAGCCTGAGTGAGGGCAGGGGCAGCGGAGATAGAAACAGAGGGCACGTGATGGTACCAGCGAACACGTGCAACACCCATACCTGCCAGGCTCCAGCCTCACAACCTCTCGAATTACCCTATTTTCCAGATGTGTAAACAGAGGCACAGGGAGGCTAAGAGAACCTGCCTAAGCACACACAGCTGGCGGCTGGCGGGCTGGGATGGGGTACCAGGGATCAGGTTTCACGGCTTGTGCTAGCAGCCAGTGGCCTTCTGCCCCCACAGACAGCAAGACGGGTGGGATGTAGGACTGACAGGCCTGGGCATTGGTTCAAACACGAGGGAGGAGCGAGGAGGATGGTGACATCCAACAGTGAGGGATGGGAGGATGATGGGGAAGGCTGGGGGAGCGACTGGTCAGTCAGAAGGCAGGGGAGGAGTGGGATGCTCCAGGTGTGGTGAGACCGGTAGACAGGGCTTACTTCTTCCTGACTCTGCCCTCTTCCCTCCCCAACAGTTTCTAAATGAAGCTAGAAGGGAGCAGATGCTCATCTTTCTAACAAATAAGTTGAGATTTTGAACTGACCTGACAGTCAGGGCTACTATGCAAAGGTAAACAAGGAAGCCGATTGAAAGCAAGATGCAGGCCCATGCAAGAGGCAGTCGAGGGGCATGCCACCTCTCCCTCACTCCCCAGGACACAGGCAGAGGACCCCTGCCCCACATTTGTTGCCCTGAGATTGAGACCCACCTTGTGACCCTGGCAGACATTCATTCCAGGAGAAGGAAGAGGGAGGCAGAAGAGAAAGTTGCAAAGAAGTCAGCTGCCAACAGGTCCTGCCAGAGCAACCAGGGCCCCAGCTGGTAGATTGAGAAGACAGTGCAGACAGCCGTCCCATCCCCTAGAGGGAGAATACAAGCAGGTGAGAGGGCCTGAGCAAGCACCAGCTCACAGCTCCTGGGAAGGGGCAAGGACAGCTATCCATCTTGGCGGGCGGCGTTTTGCAGAGACAAGTGTTTCAGCCCCCAGCCTCTCTTTGCGCCAGCGCCAGAGTCCCTTCCTCTCTCTTCATGTTTTCACTTACTGGGCATTCCTTGGGTGCTAAGGACAGGCAGAGGCCCCCGGCACAGACCCTGTTCCCAAGGATCACCCGTGTCCACTGCAAAAGCAAGTCCAGTACACGCAGAGTGAGAGAGGGAATGAGAGGGTCCTGTGCCTGATTAGCTAAGGAAGGGGACTTCCGCCGGGCCTGTCTGACTCCTTGTTCCATCTTCCCTGTAGAGAGCAAACTGCAGAATTCCAGCCTGTGCCAGCGTCTGCAGCAAGCCCTCAAGGAGGGCAGCACTGGGGGTAGAATCCTGAGATTATCCCTCTTCACGATGCCCAAAGAGGTGAGTTTAGGAGAGCCCCGTCTTCCAGGCCCTTGCCACAATCCCCTGTTTAGTTTTTTTCCAGCCCTGGGGCTACTGACTCTGTCAATCTTTCCTGTAGTTATTTCCCCAGAACCTGCCAGAGTATTCCAGTAATTAAAATTTGTCTAATGGTGCAGAGTGATACAGAATGGCTAGTGGGTGTGCTGTAGACTCAGGGACTGTCACCTGCCTGCCAGTGTTAGGGAAGAGCAGGTGTATTGGCTCTAGAACAAACAAACCCCAGGGTATGAGCTGGGCTCAGTCCACACCCTGCCTGTCCCTGTCCTTCCTGGGGTCTAAGCAGCTCGTGCAGCTGCCCTGTGGCCCCTCCCAACCAGATCCACGGTAGCCCCCTGACTCCATCCACTCCTGGTGGGCAGGGAAGGAGCCCCAGACATCGGAGGCATGAGAAGTGTGACTCTTCTCATATCCCTGGAGCTGCTGCATATGACCGACCACCACACAGTTCCTCCCAACACCCGCTCCCACTCTGAGAGGCTCAGTCCAGGGTCCTCTAGCCAGGACCAGCACCCTGGCAAGCTGCAAGGCAGGGTCTGTCAGACATACATCCTGGCATCTGCACTCCTCGGGAGCCATTAAACTCTTCACTTGTCTCCAAGCTCTTATTGGGAAGTGAGCTTCCCAGACCTGTCCTGATAATGAGAGTCTGTTTTGTTTCTGCCCTCAGAATGTGGCTCCTCTCTGCCTCAATTTGGTGGTCTCAAGTGTTGGCCCAATGTGACCCTTCTTCTCCGGCCACCCCCATCAGTGACCAGGTACAGATTCTGGGTCTGTTCTACCGGCTTCTCGAACCTCACTGGCCCGTGGGCCTGCCCAGGGCTCCCTTGCAGCTGCCACTCACAGAGCTCAGTATCTTAGTTTTGAGGGGGCCATTCCTTGGGCCAGCAGAGAGGCAATTAAAGAGCTGCTTGCTAGTTGTGTGGTTTGCATCCCTCTTCTCCTTCAAGAGGAAACAAATATCCTGAAGAGGTGAATTCACAGGGAAGCCACATTACTCAGGGGTCTGTTTTCCAGAGCTCCCGAGGTGAAGGCACGGAGCAGGGGAAAGGCCAGCACTGGCGCATTAATAATGCATGCCGTGCTGCCAAGAAGCCCGCTGTCATCTGCGCCTGTGCTTTGCAGAAGTCCAATTAGGGCTGAATTATAGTAATCAATAGAGCAGCAGGAATTAGAGTGAAAAAAAAAGCCCTGTTCCACCGAGGGGAATTTATGAAAGAGAGACGTGTTGGCATAACTGAGGATAAGCTTGCAGGCTGCAGGCTCTCCCGGGTCTGGGATGACTTTGAGGGAAAATCCAACTGACCATATGTAAACCGGAGCACAAGGGCCTTTCCTCCAAGGAAGGATGGAGAAGCTAGTATCCCAGCCAAAGCTGGCAGGTGCAGTGAGGGGAGGGGCCTTTGGAATCAGACAGGGTCTGGTGGGGCAACCGTGGCAACAGGTTTACCTCTCTGAGCTTCTCTCTGCATAGGTCCTCACGTGCAAAATATGACAGTTAATAATGATGTGCTGTATACTCGAAATCTGCTGCGAGTGGATCATAAGTCTTCTCACCACACACACACACACACAATGGTAACTATGTGAGCTGATGGATATATTAATTAGCTTGATTGTGATGATCATTTCACTATGTATATCAGAACATCACTTACACCTGAAATATCTTTGTCAATCATACCTCAGTTAGGCTGGAAAAAAATACCTGCTCCCAGAACTATTGTGAGATCTCTGCAAGCTGCCTGAACCAATGCCTGGTCCCTGGGGACACAGAGATGTACTTTTCCCTCCACCTCTCCTTCCCCACAATAGCATCTCACAGGTCCACCTCCACACCTTTGGTCCTGCTGTCCTCCCTCTCCTCCATGCCGCATTACTGGGTTATCCCAGCCTTGCTTCTCAGGGGTCCCTGGGTGCATGTATAGTGCTCCTTAATACTCCCTTTATAATAGAGCCCTTTTCTTGTGCTTGAAACTGACCTCTGATGGAGCACATGCCACCCCGGATAGCCCAGTCCAGCGGCCAGCTGGAGGGAAGGAGAAAGCTTCTTGAGGCCCCAGCTCCAGGCCTTGGGCCCAGCCTGGCCCTGAGTGACCCGCCCGTCCCCTCTAAACACCCATGCCTGGCCAGCTCATGCAGGGCAACCAGTGACGGCATGTCTCAGAGTGGTCGCCCCATTGCTGGGAATCACACATCACCTTTGCCAGGGGCTGGAAAGGTCCTTGCTCTGAGGGGTGCTGCTTATATCTGTGTGGCCTGATTCGTGATATTTCTGAAGCACCAGGGAAGACAAAACAGAGAAAAAGGGGATTAGGAGGAAAGGACGTAAGAACAGGAGGGGGGCTGACTTCTGAATGGCTATTTGGTAGGCAGGAGTAGCAAATGTATTGGGAAATGAGCACAACAGAGCAGGAGTCTTGGTCCAAATGGGCACAAAGATTGTTTCACTCGAGTGGCCCTTTATTTTCCTGCCTAGGAACAAAGTGGGGTTCTACCTCAGCAACTGGAACACAAGCCGTAGTTGGGAAAACAGAAGTTAGAATTCTTGGAAATGGAAAAGGAAACCCAGTGCCACGGCCTGCGTGCTTCTAGGTGCTGGGGCATTCCTGGGCACATTGCCTCACTTGGTTTCTTGTAGCTGCCCCATAAAAGAGGTACTCCTACCATCCCACTTTACAGATAAGAAAGTGGAGGCCCAGAGCCACACAGATACTCTCTAGATGCCCTCTCAGTGGCAGCAACACCTGAGGCATCAATTTCAGAGAATGCCTATGTGTGGCCCTGGCTCATGATCTCAGCTTCTGTTGCTTTGCCTTGGAGGCTACTGTCATTTAAACATCATTTTAGGGAGCTAAATCACAAAACTCCCCTTCAGTTCAAGTCAGCAAGTGTTCGCTGAGCACCTGCGCCCTGTAGACTGTAACTGCCACTGCCTGGAGCCTGTCATGCCCGGGACACCCAGGAGTCTGGATTCCCCTGCAAACACTGCCAGCCTCTGCACTCAGACCCATTCAGATGCCTATTGCTTTTCTAACCATCAGCGTGGAACCATCTCCTTTCACATCCAGGGGATAGAATGCCAACTGACCCCTGGCTTGGACCGCAGAGTTGGCATTATCCATCAGAAGGGGCCCTCATTCCATTAGCATAATCACTCCAGGAGAACCCAGGGCATCATCCTCGAAAGCAGAAAATACTTGCTGCCTGACAGCGCAATTTCCAGAAATGACTGATATCCCCTTACACCTGGAGCCAAGGTGGCCCTCAAAGCATTGCACAGTACACACTCAGCGTAGATCCTGACCTCTGATGGTCAGGGAAACAGCCAAGAGCCAAGAGAGAGCCTTAGCCCTCCTAAAGCTCCTAAAGATGATCCCCTCAAGCCAGAGCAAACCCTCAGGCACTCTGTTCACCTCTCACTCCCACCGAAGCCCCAGACAGCTTAGCTTGGCCTACTGGCCCCACATGTGGGTCTTCTAACTATGTCTCCATGCTTATCCCCCTTGCAGTGTCCTCCATGGCTTGCTGGCAGAATGCTCGCACTAACTTACTGAGGCTATAAAACTGGCTGGCTGGCTGGCTGGCTGGATGAATGGAGAAATGGATAAATAGATCATCAGACCCTTACGTCTTACTGACCCTGTGGTCCAGTCTTCTATAGACACACACAGTCTGGGTTAAAAATGACTACTACTACTAACAAAGTCTTTAACTTCCTTCCCCCAAAATCATTTGAAAGGAATTTCAACCCATACCCCACATACACACACACAAACACACACACACACACACACACACACATACACACACATACCCTGACATGACCCATCTCTTTCCCCATCTCCCACAGCCCTGATACCCCCTAAAAAAAATCTCTCTCCCCTGCCCCAGCTCTCTCTCTCCCTCTGAGCTTCTGTGATATGCTCACCTGCTCCCCTGTCCCTAAGTCCCACTGCTCTGGACCTGTCCTCTCCCATCAAGTCCCAGGTCCCAGTGGTTGAGAGCAGGGAGAGAGGTGGAGAAGCCGAGGGGCTCAGGCAGCTGGCCATCCATCTGTATGGGAAGGGAAAGGGGACAAAGAAAACACAGTGCACGCCAGGCCCCAAATTGGCAGTTAAGAGCTTAGACCCGCCCAGTCTGGACCCATGCCTCACTGTGCACAAGCTATGCATCCTCAAGCAAGTTGTTAAACCTCAGCAAGAAGAGGAAGGCAACTCCTGTCCCTGAGGGCTGTTGGGTTAAAGACAAATAGATGGAAGTGCTTAGAACAGTACCTGCACAGGGGAAATGTCAACTTTCATAGTTTAGGGTTGTTAATTGTCACCTCATCTGATATGTAGGTGGGTTCACATATAGATATTGATAAAAGTCTTAGATTGAGTGGGAAGAAAATCTAGAGATCATTTAATTAAACCCTCTTTTCCCACCTGAGTTTAACCCCTACACTGTTTCCCTAACCCCTGGGAACTCACTGCCCGCCAGCAAGTACTGTAGAAAGAGAGAGAAAAGAATAAGAGAGTCTGAGGTACACACTCCAGATGAGATGAGGGGTAAATGCTGTGCTGTTGTTTCCCCAAAGGAGGATGAATTAATCACAACTCTTGTGGTAGAACAATCAACCCAAAATGCTTTAAACTAAAAAGGACACAGTTCCTCTTAACTAAAAAGTCCAGGACCAGGGCTTTCAGGCAAACTGGATCCAGGGGCTCCAATGATGTGGTCATGACTCAGTTTCACTTTCACCCTCTCTTGATTCTATTTTTCTACATGTTGACTCATTTCTAAGCACAATTTCCTCTTGTGGTGACTGCCAGCAGCCCCAGGTTTATATCCCATGAGCTCAGTGGTCCCAGTGAACACAGGTAACCTTGCCCAGTAGGCCTACATACGTACCAGGATTAGTTCTGGTTGGATGGCCTTGAGTCACATGCTACCTCTGAAGGAGTGAAATGCACTGGTTGGCCAGGTCTTCATTCCACACTCTCTCATGAATCCAGAAGTGTTGGCAGCCTCTCTCACTCTGCACAGAGTGAAATGTAAAAATGGAATCTGATTTCTAAGACAGGGGAAATGGATGCTGGGCAGGCAGAAGCAGCAGGGATCCGCTCAGACAAAAAAGGGTTTGGGGGATGAGAGAAAGCTGTTTGGACTGCATGGGTAGCCCTTCCCCATCCTCCCTCAGGAACCCTGTCCTGGAACACAAGAACACCCATGGGAGAGCAGCACCCACTACCGTGCTCTGCCCACAGACTGGCAAGGAGCCAGCAGTGAGTGGAGTTGGGGTTATGAGGAGGGACCTATGGAAACCCCCTCCTTGGCACTATGTCTCCTTCCTTCCTCCCACCCAACAGGCTGGCTATCATCCTGGGTCCCAGGTCATTTTCTCTCCACACTGCACACCAGTCTCACCCTACTGCCCTGGGGCCTCTGTGATCTGCTCAAGACCCCACAGGCTCCTCAGCTGGGCTCAGGATTCTTATGGGCAGAGGTTCCATCAGCCCACTCTCGTGGTCTGGTATAAACTAGGTCCTGGGTGAGTACTGATCTGAGAGACTGAACATACAAATGGATGATGGCCACGCAATGTATGAAAATAGATTTCTGACCCTCAATCTGCAGCAACCAACCCAGAAAACAAACCCATGGTTCTACAGTAACCCATCCAGGAAGCCAGCCCATTACCTACAAGTCAGACTTGCAGTCAGCCCACTATTTCTAGCAACCAGTCCAGGAAGCCAAACAGTCACCTCCGTAACAGTCGGGCCAAACTGGCCAGAACTTGATTCATAACTGATAGCTTCTCTAATTTTTGTCTTGGCTTCCAATTTAAGGCCAAATAGACAAAGTCAAACATGCTCTGCTAACCAATCACATGTGATGACCTGCCTCTAGTTAGGCCACCTGCAGCCTCCCTGTGCCAACAGGGCCTTCCCTTCTTTCTACTTTAAAGCTTTCCCACTCCTCTGCCCGCCCTTCAAATCCCTGCCAGAACACTCATACGACGGCTGCCTCCCTGGCTATAGCGAGCTCTATAAAGCACTTTTGCCTCCTCTCAAGGTCTCTGTTTACTGCCACAGAACTGCCTCGCACCCAGGCGAGCCCTAGAGCAATGCCTGTTCTCCTCTACCTCCCGGGTGATAGGCATTTCATCCCAGTAGGTTGTGCTGGGATGCCAGGACTCCTGGGTGAGCTGGAGCTGGGTTTTCTGTCTTCCCTGACACACAGTAAGACTCACCACTGAGTGCTCCACACCCACAAATCCACACGGAGCCTGGAGCCTGCAGGGTGAGCTCCGGAGGGAGAGCGGGCAGGGAGGGAGGAGGGCGCAGGAGGCTGGCCCAGGGTAGAGTTTGATCTTGAAAGCCCCAGGAGGACACAGGAGTGGCATCTAACCTGGGCTTTGAAAGATGAATTAGGAAGAGCGCAAAGGAGGGTTTGGGGCAAATTGGGAGGCAAGTGGAAGCAAAGCTTGGAGCGGGGAGAATCTGAAGGAAACGTGCCATTCGTGGCTCAGAGCTGGTACTGCTTCCCTTCAGGGCCCTGAATGCTTGTAGTTCAAAAGCTCTTTCCAATAAACACAGATTAAAAAAGCTTAAATCTCTGTTTCCCTTTTCTCCATACACATAAAATGATAAACACCCCTGGGATGGCTGGGATTTATGAGGCAGATTTTTTGCAGATTTGTCTTATATATCTGGACAGTGGTGTGTAAATCAAATTTGGTTCTCTTCGCTAGAGAGTAAATTTTTTATGCAAGGCAGAGCACCAGGCTATAGAAGGAGAGGCACAGAGAAGGTGCTTTTTCTCGGATGTCATTTATATCCACCAGATGAGGTGGTATTGGGTGGAAATTTCCACCTTACCAACGTTAGCATTCCTTCTGGGGTCCCTGTGATCTCTGCTGGGAGCCATGGACTCTGAGATTGGCTTTCTGTTGAGCTCATCACTCATGGAATTCAAATCCCGGTCTCACATTTGGGTCCAGCACTCTCTTCCCACATTTGGGGGGAAGCAAACATGTCCAGCTGGAAGTTAGGAGCCAGCAGGATGCACTGGGCCTCCGTGGGATTTGGGGTACCCACCTAACCTCTCTGGCCCTCAGTTTCCTCACAGCTAGAATGGGGCAGTAATGTCTTTCCCATAGGGTCCTTGCAGGATTGAACGTCATTGGGGGGCCCTCATCCAAAAAGACTGGTTTCCTTATTAAAAGGGGGCATTTGGGCAGAGATAGACACACACAGAGGGAAGACACTGTGAAGACACAGGGAGAAGATGTCATGTGACCAGAGTGATGTGTCTACAGACCAAGAAACACTGAGGATTCACAGCAAACACTGGAAACTAAAGGGGCAGGGAAGGGGTTTCCTGTGAGCCATCAGAGAATGTGGCCTGCCAGTACCTTAATTCTGGACTTCTAGCCTCCAGAATTGTGGAGAAAAAACTTCTGTTGTTTTACACTGCTCAGTATGTTACAATCACCCTAGGAAACCAACAAAGGTGGCATTTTAGCTCTGGTTCCTCCAGAAGCCAACTCTGAGACAAGGATGCAGCGCAAGTAGGTTTAGGGGTAGGATTTCGGGAAGCACTTATGTAGGAGTGGGGAAGTGAGGCAGGGATGGGAAGGCAGCTGACACAGGACATGGTGTCAAACCAGGGACCTCTGAAGGCAGTTGGAGCTGAAGCCACTGGGAATTGTGGAAGCCAACATAGGACGTGCCCCGCAGAGCTATCCAACTGCAAGGTGAGGGAGCTGGTTATTTATATTCCACCTCCCCTGCACTGAGGGCTGCTGCTGGGGGCAGGGAGGAGCAGGGAATTGTTAATTCTCTGGTACTTGGTGCGGGCAGTTAAGTGGGCTCCAGAGACCAGAGAAAGCCCTTGGGCAGGAAAGACCAGAACTGGCAGTAAGTCCTTAGTCTAGTGCGCACTGAGGGGATGAGGATGAGAGGATATGCAAAGCTCACCGATAGTGTCTGCTTCAGGGAACATTTTGAGAAGAGGGAGAGAAAAAGGCAGGAAAGTTATGGTGAAGCTCAACTGTGAAACTTGAACATCAGGACAGAAAGTCTGGACTTTGCTCCATAAGCAATAGGGAAGTAACGAAGGTTTTTGAGCAGAGAAGTGACCAGATTAGAGCTTGGCTTTTAAAAAAAATGAATGTGGTTGTGTATATTGGAGAAGAAAAAACAGAAGAGAGATAGCTAATTAGGGGTAACAGTGCTCGGGAGGGTGTAAGGCTAAAACGACATGGAGCACAGGAGGGGACGAGTAGGAGTTGTTGGTTCTCTGCCCCATGAGCCACGTGGTCCTGACTCTGGAAACCTCCAGGAAGCCAGAGTCAGGGCGTGGAGAAGCCTGGCTCCCAGGCACCTGGGATGCTGGGATGAGCAGGTTTAGGAGAAGAACTGTCCAGCATGCCTCTCACTTCACTTCCCAAGTCCAAATTTCGGAACAGAAGAGAAGCATAAGCCACTGGGAGTTGAGCAGATGGCTTTTCCAAAGCTTTCCCAGTTCTCATTCCATTCAAAGCAAACATGGATTGGAAGCCACAGGGTTTGCAAATGCCACTGTGCCGTTTGGAGCTGGTATCTCATTTGCCAGTTTTTAGCCTGTACCTGACTTGCTGCAAAAGAAGAGTTGTCCACACTGACCTATATATAAAGAAAGAATCTAAATAATGCATTCTAGCCTAATATGGCTGTGATTTCCTTGACAGTGATATAAAAATCACTGACATAAATTGCCCAACAGATAGAAGACCCTCAAAAGGAAACAAGGGAGAACACGTCCCCCACTAATTCCATATAAGTCACGGAGATACCACTTTTCCTCACTCCTGCCCGGAGAAGCCCTCCAGGCTGGGTTGCACAGGGAATTGGCTGCTCCCTTCTCCTCCCTCCTGGAGGTTAGGTCATCTCCTGGCTTCTCTCTCCAAAGGGCTTACAACAACGAGACTCGGTTTAGGGCTGGATCTGTCAGTTCCTGTGTGACCAACAAGCCTGGTGCTTGTGGAGAGCTGGGGATGGAAGCATTTCTGTGAGACCCAGGCATGGACTCAGCCAGCTGAGGCAGAAGAAGAGATTAACCCTGCTCAGGCCAAACCACTGTGTGCCTCCAGCCGATGAGCTGATGGCCACCTTCCTCATGAGATGGCAAAGGTGCACCTGTCTTGAGTATAACCATTCTAGCTGGAAGCCAGCTTGACATTGAAGCCCCACTCTAAACACACCACAGTAATATGCTCTTTAGGTAAATCCTGTGGTGGAGTCTTTAATGAAGTGAAGACTCTCCTGGGAAGTGAATGGTCCGCCTTTCGTTTACCATGCTGCATCTTCAGAGAGCGAAGGAAGCGTGTGGTTTGTGCATATGTGGGTAGGTCTGTACCTACAGACCTACCCACATATGCATGTGCATGACAACTGACAGCACAACAGTGCTAATATTTGCTGAGTGCAGGGCCTGTCTTAATCACGTCACAGCATTCTGTCATTTAGTTAGGACAACAACACTATGAGGTAAGTTCTGATATTATCCCCACTTTACAGGTTATATATCAATCAAGAAGGATCAAGGCACTGATACAAAAAGGGTGGTCCCAGATCAGCAGCATCAGCATCACCTAGGAATGCATTAGAGATGCATAATCTCGCCCCACCCCACCTCAGAACCTCTGGGAGGGGCCCAGAGGGAGAGCAATCTGTGTATTAACAAGCCCTCCAGGTGATTCTGACATATGTTAAAGTTTGAGATCCAGCCAGCTAGGAAAAGCAAAAGACCCCAAACCCCAGTTTTGGCCAAAGGCCAAACCCAGCCCACTGCCTATTCTCATAAATAAGGTCTTATTGAAACACAGCTGTGTCCAATCATTTAGGTGTTGTCTGTGGCTGTTTTCCTGACACAGGGCAAAGCTGAGTAGTTGTGACAGAGGCCACATGGCCCACAAACTGCAAAATATTTCCCCTCTGACTCTTTACAGAAAGGCCCCAAACCTTGCTTAGAGCAACTAAGGTTTGTGTCTCAGTCCCCTTGCAGGTCTGTAGAGGCAGCCATGACTGTGTAACTATCTTCCTCTGGCTTGGCTGTGGGGCAGCCCCTAGCTGGGTCTTTCCCAGTTGTGCCGGTGCTTAAAGCTTTTGCTCTGAAATAACAGGAGTCATTCATTCACATGTTACTGACCAAAGCCTAACATCCTTGGAGTGCGGAAGTATAATCCACCCCCAGCCCCAGGAGGGACAAAACAAATATTTGCCAATATTAATGTAATCCTCGAATCCAGCCCTCTCCTCTGCTCACAAATACACAGTTTGCTCTCCCTCCACAAGGGGAATACACAGCCCTTACACAAGGGAGATGGCTGTCCCGTCACAGCCTCAGGCTGGGAGGCCAGCATCTCAGGACCATCTCTGCAAGACAAAATCGGCCTCTCTTACCCCCCACACTCAACATGAGGTGGTGGAGCAAGGCTACGAACACATAAACACCTAGTGAAGAGGTGGAATGGGAGTGAAGGCTGCCCCACTGAGAGGGGGGCACTGAGGGTGTCGATAATACTCCTCGGGAAGCCCCAGGACCCTATTTTCTGCCCTTATATTTGTGCCACGGGAGATCTTTCCATTCCACTCTTCTTCTTGGCCACCTCTAAATAGGACAATGGGGAACATGCTCTATTTGGGAGAATGGCTCCATTTTCTCAGCCAGCCTCCTGACCAGATGAGGCTTAAGGGTTGTCTTAAGTCTCAAACAGCCTCAACCTCTATTTGTCCAGGGTGGTGATTCTTTTGGTAGCAGAAATGTATTTGCTTCTTATTTATATGACTCTAGGCAGATCCATGTAGTATTAGCTATACCCATGGTCCATTTCTCTTGACAATTGTGGGTACCCTGATCCCATGGGGTTTCTATAGGAGAGTTGAACCCCTAGTCTTCCATCCCTGAGGCATAATGGGGAATATAAGGCTCAGAGAGGTGAAGTAAGTTTTCTCTGACCTCACCCCCTGGTTCTGGACCCAGCTCTCTAGGTGGCACAGTTGTCTATACCACCTCTACTCATCATTCAAAATATCCAGGCTTATTCTTTCATTCTATAATAAACAATTCCAAAGCCATTTTTGAAGGCTTAGAGGAGATAAGTTAGATGTTCCCTTTAAGCCAAAGATATTTTTCAAAGTCATCCCCATTTGCTTGCCTCTGAAGACTCAGATATCCTTCTCAAACTTTAATGACACTAGCATCACCTGGATGTAGGGGATGTGCTTGTTAAAAACACAAGGTCCCAAGCCCCACTCGCTCAGGATCTGATTTCATAGGAGTGGGGTGGAGCTGAGAACAGACATTTTAACAAAGAATCCCCCCAACCCTCCCCACTCCCCAAACACCCAGTGCTTCTGATGCCGTTGGCTGGCTTACTGCTCTTTGAGAAACATGCCCTATTAGTTCTCTAATTTCCACCTGGTAGGGGGTGAATAACATTTTGTGAGAAAGTAGCAACTTCTTCTAAAAGTGCTTGAGAGCATGTGAGAAGCACTTTATTAATTTTCACCCCAGTCCTTGAAGGCGGCATCATGATGGTTATAATTGTCCCTTGATTACTTGGAGGAATTGAAGGGTTCTTAGAGAATAAACCTAGACACGGAAGCCAAGTGATGGCCTAATTCACCCAGCAGGCCAGCGAGGGGTGAGGTTATAAAGGAGCAGACCAGGATGCACAGGGCCCCTCAGAACCAGACCTCAGAAACGCCTCTCCACACCCCTGCAGAAAGAGGAAGGAAGCAGAGAAGGACAGGACAAAGGGGAGGAAAGGGGAGAAGGGGGAGCCCCCAAGTCTGCACTCAGTTTTATAAAATGTTGAATTCGTTGCCAATATTTTCAACTCAGATAGCAGCATATAAAAGTTCAAATATGGCATCTCATGAAGACTCAAAAGCTCTGGAAACACGCAGAGCTGACTGCAGCATTCACTTCGGGCAGGGCTTGCAGTCTCCTGCTGCCAATGACAGCTTCTCTCACCACCTTAACCTTAGGTTGTTGGACAGCAGCCCTGGCCAAGCTGGTCATACTTCCTATCACAGTTAAGCCTTTGAGAAGAGGACTGACATTCCTCTTCCTTCTCACTAAATGGTCAAAGATCTGACTTGCAGAGTCTCAGGAAGTGGGAGCCATGAGAAGGCAGATGCCTCTGAAGGAAAGTGCTCATCATCTTCAAGAGAGCTTGGCTTCTTGCAACTTCATCACACCTCCAATGGAGGAGACCATGGTTGGAACATTCTGTCACAAACTTGGACTTCACTAAAACCTGCTCCATCAACATCAGCCATTGTCAGGCCAAGGAAACAAAGGAGAATGTGTGGAAGCAAAACAGGCCCTGCCATGAGAAGAATCTTGCTTATGTTTTTCCGGTGGCAAATGTATTTGAATAAAGAACTTCTAAGAGAAAATGAACAGATTTAGAATGAGTTTATCACCCACAAAGCTATCATAGGTTTTTTCATGATATTTGAGAATTAAGTTAACATTAATTTAAAATTATGTCTCACATAATTAAACAGAGACTTAACAGAGTCTATAGAATAAATCTGACCTTTGAATGAGATATCTAAAATTTCATATTAATGTGCAAAAAATGTAAAATAATTGCATTCAAGCAATAGTTCAAAAACATTTTATCATAATCATACATTCACAAAAAAATTAGGAAGGAAAGATCTGGGAACCACTACAGCATTTTCAACATGAGGAAACTAAAAAACTAATAGTCTTTAATGCAAAGCCAACCAATCCGACATGTAGATAATTACCCAATTACTGTGCAGTCTCTGGGAGTCCGTAGAACCAAAGCCACACACTGCAAAGCAGCCAAATGCACAGCCACCTCCCCCTCACTGGTTGTCATTAACCATCCTTGGAGATTCATATCCTTTCTTAAGAAGCCAACCAGAATTCCAGAATCTCTACTATCTTGTCACAGCCTAGGTATTCATAAAGGATGTTTATTGTTGATACTATTAGCTCCAGAAGATATCCAGAAACTCTTTTTCAAAAGTGGTTTTTAAAAATTGCACTAAATAAAATGAATATTTTCCTTCAAGTGTATCAAATTGATAAACAAAGGGCATGGAATTACAGAGCAAAGGTAACTATGTTTCATAGGATCAAATGGAAGCCCTTATTTAAAAATAAAGTATAAACAATTTGAACAAGTAAATTTTTCCTTATTCATCCAACCATCCATACAGGTGTTAATTAAGCACTTCCTACGTAGATCACTGCAAGTGGTATTGGAGATGCAAAAATGACTCCAACAGGCTTCCATGGAAGTTGAGGGTGATGTGAGCATAAAAAACTAGTTTATACATGGCAAAACTACTAAATGGTGTCTCAGAACACTTTTGGTGGTAAGTGACATAACCCCACTCAACTTAATCAAAAAAGAGACTTTATTGATTATAAATATTCATAAAATATTCAAATAAAATATTGATTATAAATATTGATTATTTATAGCTGAATCATTGGGTATGGGGTTCAAGGAAGCTGGATCCAAGAGATTAAACATTATCATCAGAAATCAGTCTACATCTCTCCACTCTGCTTTCCTGTGTTGGCTTCGTCCTCAGATAGTCTGTCTCTACATGGTAGATTCCTACAGGTCAGGTCTACATTAGCCTTACTGAAATCTAAGAAGAAAAAGTTTCTCTTACCTTGTGCTTATAGCAAATATCCCAGAATTTGCTTGCTCTGACTGGATCATATTGAATTATGAAAACATCCCGAAACCCATCTGGGGGGGAGGGTGCATTTTCTGATTGCCCAGGACTAGTCCATGGGTTCACTCAGGAGCCTGGGAGAAGAAGATCTCAGGTCCATCCAAATGTCATAGACTGAGCTTGAAGGAAGGGCAACCCCCTGAGAGAAAATAGTGGTGCTATTATCACCACAAGGAGAAATGAATAATAGACAGGTAAAAATAACTGTTGCCTCTTACAAATGTTCTAAGAAAAATGCAATTAATGTGCAGTCAGTATCCAGAGGAGAGAGAATAGAAGTGTTATAACAAGTGTAGTGATTTGCACATACTGGGAAATGTACAAAGAAAAGGGAGAAACTGAGGAGGAAGCTGCTTGCCCCCTTGGTTTGAGTTCAGCTCCTTTGGATTCTCTATCTTCTGGTAAACCATGGCATATTTGTCAATAAGAGTCACCTCTTTCAGTACCCAACCACCACCTAAGAATCCAGTTAGTTTACCAACCTGGACATCATTTGTTATTAACTCATAAATATGCCTTGAGTAATTTCTCTGTTCTGGGTGCTCATCTATGTTCTAAAGTTATGAATGAGTTACGAGTAATGAAAATAACACACAAAAATCCTGGCTCTTATGAAACTTACAGTTCAGTCAGTGAATACAGACAGTAAATAGGAAAGTAAAATGTAATACACAGGATATCAGATGATGATAAGTGCTTTGGGAAAAACAAGGCAGGGGAGGGAAAGACATGACTAAAGTAAAGTAGACATGAGAAAAGTCACAATCTTACAGTTAGAATTTTAAAAAAGATGTGAAGGTGAAGGAGTGAGTCACATGAATATTTAAAGGAAAAACAACCCAGGCATAGTAAACAGCCAATGCAAATGCCCTGAGGCAGGAGTGTGCCAAAAATCTTTAAGAGGACTGTTGTGTCATGGCAAGAGAGGAGAGAGAAGTAGGTAAGACGAGAATGGTAGCAAAGAGGCAGAACATGTAGGGCCTTAGATGTTGTAAGGACTTCGGCTTTTACACTGAATGGATGGGAAGCAATTGGGTATACTGAATAGAGGAGGTCATAATATGACTTCCATTTAAAAATAATCACTCTGGAATTGACTACAGAGGGAAAGGGCTGAAACAGGGAGACCAGTTATGAAACTTCTGCAATAATTTAAGTTAAAGATGTTGTGGTAGCTAGGAAAATTTGATTAAATGTCGAAGGTAAAGTGACCAGATTTGCTAAAAGACTGTATTGGGGATACTCTCAAGAAGAGTAGTCAAGGATGACACTGAGAATTTTGACCTCGGGGAATGGAAGGATGGAGTTGCTACCAACTGATATGGGGAAGACTGTAGAAGCAGGTTGAGAGGGTGGGGTGGAAGGTAGGAGTTCTGTTTTGAACATGTTGAGTTTGAGATGACTGTTACACATCCACATGAACATGGAGAGTATGTAGCTGGCTATAAAATTCTACAGTTCAGAGGAGAGGTCTGAGATGGAGAGGACAATTAGGAACTTACTGTGTAGACAACATTTAAATCCAGGAAAAAATACAATCACTAGGGGAAAAGGGTCAATAAAAGAAAGAATATGTATAAAGACTCCACCTGGGGACATTGCAATTTTAGTTATCAAGGAAACAAGGAGAAAATAACAGAAGGACCTGAGAAGTAACCACCAGTAAGGTAGAAGAAAAACTAGAAGAGTCTAGTTTTCCTGGAAGCTAAGCAAAAAGTGTTTATGGAGAAAAAAGTCTGCAAATATTGCAAGTATTTGAAAATATTAAAATATTGCAAACAGGCCAAGTGAGGTGAACACTGATCATTGACAATTTTGGTCATCATTTTGTAAGTCATTAGCAGTTTTAGTGTAGCTATGGGACAAACGAAGAACTGAAAACAGAACACATCAATGACTCTTTTATAGAATTTTGCTGTTACATCAGGTACCTAGAAAGATAACCTGTTAGTTCACCAACTCCCCATCCCCCAGAAAACTTAATTTGTTATCTAATATGTCTAATATGATGAAAGAGCCAGACTCTGTGTTTGAGTCATCCTCTGCATAGCATTTTTCAGAAAGGATAAAAATCACAAAGTTATATCTAAAGTAATTGAGACCAAAGTATTTGCAATTAATCTCAAATATGTTAAATGCACTGTTTACATGCAATAAATCAGAAGTTCCCTATGTCACGTTTGATGTCAACACAAAAATCACACATTCATTTATTTATTCTTTCTTCTCTTTTCAATAATATTTGTTGAGATTTCCAGTTCCAGGAATGGTGGAATCTTCCCACAGATAGCAATTGTAAACTCTGGAAAAAATTATGAAGCATGGCTACTTGAGGGAACTAGGAAGCAACCAAAATCAGGCAGAACCTGGATGGGGCTTTTTCTTTGAAATAACAGCACACAGAGAGTGAGAGCCATAGTCATACCACTTTTCCAGGGAGGTACAAGCTGAAAACTGTGGTCATATTGACTTAACATGTCATACAAGGGAGTTTGAAACTGCCAGAGTGGCTGGAAATTGAAGGTGGAAATCCTTCAAAAGAAGAAGCTACAGAGAAGGGGAGTCCCCACCTCTGTCTATAAACACCGCTCCAATTCTTGGCTCATCCCTAAACTGTATATGAATTGTGGAGACTCCAAGAAGCACAAGAAGAAAAGAGCAGCTGGAACGCTAAAAGACTGACCTGATATGTCAGCTCCTATCCAGTGCATGGGAGAGAGAGATTTGAGTTTGTATCCCAGAAAGCTAGAGCGGCTCAGGAAAAACCTCAGCAATTCCACTGAAACCCTAGAAGGACTATGCCTTAGGAGTTAAGATTCTTCCCGGGATTAAGAGTACGCCCTACAGCAAGATTCTTTTTGACCCAGCTCCCAGAGAAATGGAAATAAGAACACAAATAAACAAATGGGACCTAATGAAACTTAAAAGCTTTTGCACAGCAAAGGAAACCATAAACAAGACCAAAAGACAACCATCAGAATGGGAGAAAATATTTGCAAATGAAGCAACTGACAAAGGATTAATCTCCAAGATTTACAAGCAGCTCATGCAGCTCAATAACAAAAAAACGAACAACGCAATCCAAAAATGGGCAGAAGACCTAAATAGACATTTCTCCAAAGAAGATATACAGATGGCCTACAGACACATGAAAGAATGCTCAACATCATTAATCATTAGAGAAATGCAAATCAAAACTACAATGAGATATCATCTCACACCAATCAGAATGGCCATCATCAAAAAATCTAGAAACAAGAAATGCTGGAGAGGGTGTGGAGGAAAGGGAACACTCTTGCACTGTTGGTGGGAATGTAAATTGATACAGCCACTATGGAGAACAGTATGGAGGTTCCTGAAAAAACTACAAATAGAACTACCATACGACCCAGCAATCCCAATACTGGGCATATACCCTGAGAAAACCATAGGTCAAAAAGAGTCATGTACCAAAATGTTCATTGCGGCTCTATTTACAATAGCCAGGACATGGAAGCAACCTAAATGTCCATCGACAGATGAATGGATAAAGAAGATGTGGCACATATATACAATGGAATATTACTCAGCCATAAAAAGAAATGAAATGGAGGTATTTGTAATGAGGTGGATGGAGTTAGAGTCTGTCATACAGAGTGAAGTAAGTCAGAAAGAGAAAAACAAATACAGTATGCTAACACATATATACGGAATCTAAGGAAAAAAAAAAAAAAAAAGGCCATGAAGAACCTAGTGGCAAGACGGGAATAAAGACACAGACCTACTAGAGAATGGACTTGAGGATATGGGGAGGGGGTGGGGTGAGATGTGACAGGGTAAGAGAGTGTCATGGACATATATACACTACCAAATGTAAAATAGATAACTAGTGGGAAGCAGCCGCATAGCACAGGGAGATCAGCTCGGTGCTTTGTGACCACCTAGAGGGGTGGGATGGGGAGGGTGGGAGGGAGGGAGATGCAAGAGGGAAGAGAAATGGGAACATATTGTATATGTATAACTGATTCACTTTGTTATAAAGCAGAAGCTAACACACCATTGTAAGGCAATTATACTTCAATAAAGATGTTTAAAAAAAAAAAAAAAAAAAGAAAAAAGGGGAAAAAAAAAAAAAGTGTACGCCCTAGATCTAAGGGCAAAACAATAGACCTGCCTTAACAAAACATAAGACCAAGCCTCCAATAACTCAAGTGGGCCTGCCTACTATTTAACTGCTTGATCGAACAAAACTCAACACTCTTCAGAGAAAGATAACAATTCAGAGTCTCTACAACATATCATTTATAATGAGTGGCCACGAGGACCTCAGCTGGGGAAACTGGATTCCATGCTCCAATCCTCCCCAGCTCTCTATAGAAGGAAGTGAATGGAGCCCCTGGAAGTGTGGCTTTCCTAGTAAAAATTAATCCTCTTGGCAAAACTTTACAAAGGAGGAAGCACAGGATCACATAGTCAAGCTATAAGACCCAATTCTGGGGGCTCTGAGAATGCTTCAGGAGGAAGTAATATCCAAGCTAGAATTGGGAGATCAAACAACCCTGAGCCAAGAGGAGGGAAAAGCATATCAAATGCTTGGAGTTGAGAGAGACTATGGGTGCAGCTGGAGCAAGATACCAAGGAAATTAGGGGATGGACTGGTAGAATCAAGGGGACAGACAGGCAAGTTATGAAAGGACTTGTTCATTGTGTTAAACAGGTTGGACTTTTCCTGAGAATGATGGAATACCAACAAAAAGTTTCAAGAGGAGCAATATCATCAAAATTTTAGGGTCAAAATATTCTCCTGGATAATGCAATGAGTCAATCTGGAGAAAATTGTGTTTGAGGTGCCCAGAGAATGTCCAGATTCCATAAGAAATTGAGTTTATTTGTCCAGAGCTTAGCAGAAAGGTTAGGTTGATATGGGTAAGTTGATTCTTCAGCCTACTGAGAATTACTGAAGCCTTGGAAGTAAATGAGATACTCAGGGAGCAATCAAGGAAATAAAAAGACCCTAGGCAGAAACCTGAGAATCACCAGTGTTCAGGCTTAATTGGTTAATGCATTAACAGATAGCACTAACAACAGTGTATTTTATGTTATGGATGGGGCCTCCCTGCAATCAGTCTAAATTAATGAATCTTCCAACATCAAATTCACTTCATTAATGTTTGTCCCTCTCTGTTTTAGATGATCTTCTACAACAGCAGTTCTCAATCAGGGGACATTTGGCAATGTCTGGAGACATTTTGGTTGCCACAACTAGGGGATGCTACTGGCATCTAGTAGGTAGAGGACAGAGATACTGTTAACCATCCTACAGTGCACAAGACAGACTCTCACAAAATGAATCATCCAGCCCCAAATGTCATTAATGCCAAGATTGAGAAACCCTGCTCTAGAAGATCATTGGCCGTTGTAGACCTGCTGGTCTATGGATACTGGTAACTTTTGTGTTTTCTTCCCAAGCATTCCTATCAGGGAGTACCAGTTTCTAAGGCTAATATGAAAGAACCCTGTTATTATCATATAACTGAATGAAACCAAAATCTGAAAATACCAAGTTGCACAGATCTGGGGAGATACAGGAACTATAGCTTTCACCTGTGACTTACACATGGGAAAACTAATCAGACAATCTCAGGGGCAGTAGTGCATGAGTTTCATGATGCCATGGACACAAACCAATCAAATTATGTAAGAGACAAACAAGTACTACCAGGAGTTGCTTAACATTTTATGAACAGAATGGTCTCTCAAGTCTCAGAGGAAATGGTCAATCAGTATTACTGATTGCTGGTTTTGTTTCTGTTAATAAGATAAGTAAGTGGGGGATCCTGTGATCTCATCCTCTGACTACACTGATATAGAGCAGTGCTGTGCTGTCCAAAGGAGATAGGGAAGACATGAGATTTGCCTGGAGTTGAGCCCCATGTTGGCTTTGTCTTCCTAGAAATGAACCTCCCACGTCTTAAGCCCTTGCTCTGACCCAAAACCAGGGCTGAGGGATGGGAGCCAACAGGAGCAACGGACCAAGTTTGAGGCAAAGTTCCAGTTAGACTGGGGTTCTGATAGGTATGGGCACATGTGGCAAACTAGCGAGACAATGGGCCAAAACTCTATTTGGATGGAGAACCAAAGAGCCTCCCAAGAGAGTATTGAAAGCTAAAGCAAGAGCGAGAGCAAAAGATAGAGAGAGAAAACACTTACCCAAATGAGCCAGAGCCAGGCCATTTTTCTGCTCAAAGTGTGGTCTACCAACCAGCAGCATCAGCACCACTTGGAAACTTAGGAATGCAGGTCAGGTCCCATTCCTGACCTACTGATTTGGAGTCTGCGTTTTAACAAGATCTCCAGTTAAAGTCTAAGAAGCACTGATTGTGCCCTGGGTTGAAGGAAAAAGGGTGATGTACTCAGATACAGGTGGATCCCAGCAGACTGCCTCCCCATCCAGACCCTCAGGTTCATACCTAAATGCTGTGGAGCCCTTAGAAGAGCTATTTCACTGAAACTCTCTTAACTGGTTGAGGAAAGGAGAGACATGGCTTTGGTACACAGAGAGCACATTACACAAACTGAGAGAGGATGTTCCCTCCTGCTTTGCCAAACACTGCTGTGGCACCTCTCAACTCGTATTCAAGGCCCTGTTCAGGCTCCTCAACATCTGCTCTTTCCCACTCAGCAGATGACCTCACACAGAGCTGACCTAAGCAATCAGATAGGAGTACCTTCAACTCTCTTCTACCAAACTCAGAAACTCACCTGCTTTCCTCCCATTCACCTCTCACCAGGGGAGATGGACTCCTCCTCCTGTGTGAGGCTGAATCCTGGGGCACTGCTTGCTCCTTAGGCCCATGCTGATCAACCGCGCTCTCTGCTGGCTCTGTCCTGGTAGCATTGAAGCACGGTGAATTCTCTCCCAGATTTACTTTAAAAAGAAGAACCAGGACTCCTTCCAGCCACCATATCCTCCAGTTAATACCCTGTAAACTTCCCTTTCCAGTCGTGTTGACTTCAAAATAATCTGCTTACTACAATATTTCAAACATACAGAAATGTCTGTGTACCTACTACCCAGATTGGACAAATCTTAAACTTGTCTCTATTTGTTTCAGATATATTTGTATTTCCAAAATAAAAAAAATTATAGTGACAACTGAAATGTCCTCTGTCCCTCTCTCTGATCTCTCCTAATACGTAACTACAACCCTTAAATTGGTGTGTATGCTATTCACAAATGCTTCATACTTTTACTATATGAGTATGCAACCATCCGAAATGTGCAGTATTACTTAGCAAGCTCTTAAACTTTAATTATCAATAAAAGGTGTATTACCACATGGATTATTCTGTAACTCTCTCTCACACAAACATTGTTTCTGAGATGTTGAGTTCCTGCTCTCCTTATTTCTATGCTATTGCTGGCATGTATGTTACCTCTTTTTTAAGCCCTGTGACGTATTCTAATCATTGTTTTATGCCACCAGAAATTGTGAAATTCCCCTACACTTTTATGCCATCCTCTGGTCGTGATTTTTCCCTTCATACTGGCCTTCTATTTGTGATCACAGTCCATCAGTCGGAAGTGCACCCTTTAGAATCCTCATTAATTAGAGTGTGTTGTGGGGAAACATGCTCAGTTTTTGTCTGAAAACATCTACATTTTACTCTCATTCTGGAAAGATATTTTTGCAGGGCACGTAATTCCAAATCAACAGGTTTTTGTCCCCGCACAGGGAAATACTTCCCCATGGTCTTCCAGCTTCCATGAGAAATCTGGTTATCAGTTTAATTGCCATTCCTTTGGAGGGTAGCCCTTCCCTAACCTGGCTCTGTTTAAAATCCTGTCTTTGCCTTTGGTATTTCTCTATGATGTACAGGATGTGTGTTCTGAATTAATCCTGCTTTTGTGTGAATTCACAAAGTTGTAGAATGGCTGCTTTTAACTCTTCTGGAAAATTCTCAACCATTGCCTATTCAAGGATTGCTTCTGCCCCACTCTCTCTCTCCTTTCTTCTGCAACTTCTCACTTGATGTGATCTCTTAACTTCTCTTATCTCTATCAGATTTCCCATTTCTTTGATTCTGGGTAAGTTTTTCAGATCTATCTAAAGTTCACTAATTCTCTCTTTTAACTGTGTCTAACCTACTATTAAACCCATTCATTGTACATTTTTATACCAATCATTGTAGTTTGATATCTAGAATCCTTTTGTTAATATAACCCATCTTATTTTATAGTCTCTTACTCTTTATTTGCACTGTAATCTTTTCTATTTCTTGAAGCATATTAAACATACTTATTTTATGTTGGGTATTTAATAATTCCATTATCTGAAATCTTTTCAGGTCAGATACTGATATTCCTGCTGGTTCTCATTCATTATGCCTCATTTCCTTATATGTGAGCATAGGTGTGTGTTACTTTTTTAATGTGAGCTCTTTTTCTAGAACTTTATCTGTAGACATTATATGAGACCTGACTTGAAAGCAAGATCTCCAAGGAGGATTTGAATTTGTTTCTGCAACATGTCTGGAGGAATCTACCAACCAGAATCAACTTAAACTAAATTCTTGGCTAAATGATTTTTGGCCTATTTGGGTGGCTTGATTTTGGACCACAAACCTACATGAAGGTTGGCTTACCCCTTTTACCCCTAGGTTTTTAAATGTTATTGTCACTCCTTCTTCTTTCCCTTTTTCCTTATTTCTTCTAGGTCCCAACTTTTCTTACCTAACCCTTCCTCATCTTCAGGTTTCAGTGTAAATGTTACTCTTCCTAGAAAGGAGTCTAGACCCAGGATCTTGGCTCTATGTTATCACTTTACCCAACATGATGTAGTTGCATGTTTCCACGTCTGTGTTCCCTAAGATCCAAGATTGTGCCTTGCATCCCCAATGCTGGAACTTTCCAGTGCAGTGCCTGGCACCCAGTAGGTGTGCAACGTGGGGTCTTTGAACTGAGCTGTTGCTAGAGGAGTTTTCTGGGACTCTGGTTGTTGTCATCATGGTCAGGAGACAGTGGTGGTACACAAATGGCTGTGAACCCTACCTGCTCTAGCTGTGGTCATCAGAAGCAGAGCTTGGGTGCCTGGTGGACAAAGTTTTCTGGGGCCTCAGTGGTCAAGTGTGGCAGACGCATCAGGCCTGGTAGGTATTGTGGATCCAGCCAAAGGAGCCTGGAGTAGAAATGGAAGCAAATGACAGATAGCTCTGAACAGCCAAACACTTTCATTTGTGAGCAAGGAGTAAGGGAGCAGAACTTGCCACCCCAAAATGTCTCTTACTATGTAGAGTATTTCCAGCTGAAAGCAGTCAAGACGCAGGAAGAAACTTTGACCATCTCCCTAATTACCTGAAAAATTTAGATAGAGAGCCTGTTACAGGAATAGAGCTATCACCAGAGATATCTGCAAAGAATATGACCTAGCTGTGGTGGGGGAAACTCTTAGAGATGAGTCCACTATGTGTCCCATTGTCTCTGCATGGCCCAGCAAACATTTGCTTTTCCATCTCCATGTCAATTGCTCTCTTCCCCTTTGAAATCCCAAACCCCTACTCCTAACATCCTCTTTTGTCATTAGCTAAAGATGGTATTTAAGGTGAAGGTTTCTGCCATTATGGAGAGTTAGTTTTCCTGGGTCTCTCCCATGTACACATGTTATTAAACTTTGTTTGGTTTTCTCCTGTTAATCTATCACATGTCAATTTAATTCTGAGACTTGACAGAAGAACCTAGAAAGGTAGAGGAAATTTTCTTCCTCCCCAATATAGGTGAACCACCCCCTTGAACTGCCTAGAAATCCTGAGTGACCTTTTGCAGAGGACTAGAGTTCTGAGTTCGCAGCAGAGCCAAATGTGTGCGATGGAGTATGCTGTTCCATTGTACCTACAGGCAGGTGAGGCCTGGGAAGACTCAGTTTATACCCAGATGGGTATGACATCATCCATGCCCTTCAATGAGCTTACTAACTAGTGGAAGAAAGAGCAAGTTAACAAAGTATTAACTTCACAGGATGAGAAGTGTTAAAAAACTAAACTACCTGAGCCATGATAACATGTTATAAGAATAGGGACTCCTCTTACCTAACATGATTGCTACTTCTCCCACTGTCCTTGTCTACAAAAAGCCCAAAGTGTGACAGAAGGTGGAGCTGCTGGCTTCCCATAATTTTACCTTCATTGTACATGCTTGTTTTATCACTCAGATTATTTATTTTATTTTCTAATCTTCAACTAGGTCATGTTTCTTCTCTGCTGAAGAAGTGCAAGGCTGGAGCTTTGGTGATGAGGAAGGGAGTGGTGAGAGCAGAGCCTCACCAAACCAAAGAGACCAAACAAAAGGGCCCTGTGTGTCGATCCAGAAGTCTAGGCTCTTCCTGAGTGCAAAGCGGATGCCTCTTATAATTAAGTTGCCTAGAGTCTTTGTCACGTTCTAGAGTCAGTAGTCTCTGATAGAGGACCCAGACTCAATATTTGAAGTCCAAGAAGGTGAGATAATTAGTGAACCAGGCCAGAGAGAAGAAGATAACCTGTGTCCTGTCTAAAAGAGATGGAGTGTCCTTCTCTATGTGATTCGGAGCCTAGTTTTATCAGATTTCTAGTGTTCTAGAAAGACACCCCCCAAATTGTAGATTTTTAAACATTGACCCAAAACTCTTTTTAACCCTTTGAGAACAGTTGGAGAACTCTGAGTTTATCAGATTGTGACCTCTGGTCTATAAAACAAGACTTGAATACCTTGAGCCAACTCAGCTAGGACCCCCCTGTCTAGTGCCCTTTGGAGAGGAATCCTTTCATTATTAAATCCTTCCTTTCCTCTCATCAGCCTCCTGGTCAGCTGGTGAAGTCAGCAAGTGTGAATGGTCTCTGTTGAATTGTCTCCAAGTGGACCCAGTGATCACAGCATGACACTTGCCATAGAGTCTCGTAGGAGAGGCACAGGGAAGAAAGGCAGAATACAACAAAAAAATAAAGAAACCAGCTATTTCCAAGAATAGAGCCACCATATCCCAATTAGCCTGTACAAAATCTAGAGAAAGGACAATGTGGAGATAAGATAAAGCTGTCTGTGTAATCATGATTCTGCATTCATCCCAACCATGCCCTTGAACTAGAGGTGCTGAGCATAGCGTCTGTTTACAAATGAGGCAGCTGGAGGTAGCTAAAAATATTCATCTCTTTTACTACTTCTTTCAGTGTGTATAATATTAGCCAAATGTCTCAATGGTTGGTAAATCATCTTTAAGTCCTTTGGAACCCATCATAGTAATGTTAACCATGATGGATTCTTGTGGTACTTAAAGAACTAGATTGTCAATTACCTTTTATGAGATACATCACAGTCATCAGCCTTGTGTCATACCTCCTATTCACAGAAGCCAGTTATTAAAATGTACAATAATTTGCTTTTATTATAGTCTATCTAAAAGCCAAAGCTAATCTCCAAAATAAAGTTTTAAGTTGCAATCTAAGAGACCTTTTCTTCAAAATGACTGCAAAATATAGTGTCACCATTCTTGGTTAATTATTTTGCAGAGTGTAAATTTTAGTTAATCGTTTCTTGCAAGGACCAAATAACATAGGTGCTTCCTAACAGCATCTCTGGGAATAACTACAGTCCTTTCAGAAGCTAAATAATCAAGCCATGCTCGTGAAAACTTAAGTAACTACCCACCAGGGTGAGAGTCCCCAGAGGCCTCCCACTCCTGGAAATCACTTGTCCTCAGTGTTGACCTTGGCAAAGAGAAAGGGCAGTGAGTCAACTCTAACTTGGCACAGCATCCACCAGAGACCTTCAATGCCATCCAGTATGGTCATCTGCTCAGGATAACCTGGAACTTTAAAAAACTCATCATCACTGCAGGTGCCCTTTAGAACTTGCCACAGGAGCCTGTAAATTCCCTCAAGGCAGGAACCCTTCATCTCTGTATCTGCAGCACCTTACACAGTGCTGGACTCATATTTGTTTAATGAACAAATGAATATAATAATAACAACAATAATAAGTAACATTTAATGAGCATATACTATAAGCAGGTCCTAGATTGGGTACTTTACAAATATCTCATGTAATTCCTCCAATAATCCTTCAAGGGAAGCTCAAGGAAAGTATTATACTTCACATTTAACTGATAAGAAAATTGAGGTTTGGAGAGACCAGAGTAATTTGCCCAAAGTCCCCTAGGTGTTAAGTGGCAGAACTAGCATTAGATCCTCGGTCTAACTCCTAGGTTCAAGTTCTTGACCATTATGTAATATTATTTTAATAAAAATTCTAGAAAAGCTTACAAAGTCACACACACACACACACACACACACACACACACACACACACCATGACAGCTGCAGAGAGGGGAAACAAGCTCAGTGGTTAACAGCCTCTGGCCAAGGAAGATAACTTTCCAGGCCTGATTTAAACCACCTGTGTGTCAACAATTCTTGTTGATGGGCATCTAACAATGAATGTCCTAGGCTTGGCTTTATCAAGCCTCCTCCAGCCACAGCTTAGTCAATGTTGGGGGGAGGAGGAATGGGAGGGGAAGGGATTGTCAGGAAAGGTGTGTAAATGGGACAGGTTCAGCGGCCAGGGCACCTGCACATTATTTCTGTCAGTTTGTTTATGTAGCCACTATGCATTCTCTTGGATGCCCTAGAAAAAATCTGCTAGAGGATTGAATTCAAAGTATATTATGTGAGCTAAACACAAATAAGTGACTTGGTATGGGGGGGAACCCCTTCTGACCCATCATTTTGCCAAAATGAACTCCTCATGGTTGAGTGGCCCTCCTCCCCTTTCCTAAGATTAGTTTGATCTTGCTCTGGAATATTTATTGAGGAGACCTTTTATTATAAAGCAGCCAAGCACTTGTTACCTGAAATATACACAAGTTTTTAAAGTCTGCATGCAAGGTTTAAAATCTTTTCAGTTATGAAAAATGTCCTACCTGGCCTCTCCCTGTCTCATTTGGGAGAGTAAACGGTAGCTATGTAGTTGAACTGTAATTCGCTTGGCTCTGAAGAAGGCATTATCACTGAAATTCAAGACCCTTGATCTAAGGTGTCTTTGGAGAACTATAGCATGTTATATACTACATATTAGAGTACAAAATACAATGCAAAATTAGTCTTTATAAAGAGTCACAGGAAAAAGTTTGTATGAAACAAAATATAGTTGTCATAACAATTGATCTGCTGGGTTGTATGTCACCCAGGAAGTCTGAGGTGTAGGTTATCCCAATCAAGAGAATAGCTGGAGACAGTCGAGAGTACATCAGGTAGAGTATTTTCCTCTGCTCTGAAGAGGGATTTTTCCTCTTGAGTGAATAATGCAGGCATATAACTAAAGCAGAGGTAGTGTCAGTCTGGGAGGGACAAGGAGAGTAAAAGCTGACGAAAGATTCCATTAGGGAAAGGATGAGGAAGGGAAGTGCCTGAGAGATAGGATTTTACCAAAGCAGAAAGCAGAATTCATAAGGTCATTTCACACCATATAGTGTCAAGAAAGGTTCTAAGCAGAATGAAAGACAGAAGAAAAAATAAAGATATAAAAAAGAGAACAGAGGCTTCATCGGAGATATTTGCCACATGAAGTTACAATGATTTTAAAAGGTGTTCCAAGGTTCTTACTAAGGTTCTGCTCTCTTTTGTGTTCTTATGATGCTGTTCAGATCTCTTCATTCACCAATATACTACTCTCCCAATCTAAGTGTGGGCCTAAAATTATGCTAGTCACCAGAGGATATTATCAGCAGACCACCTGCAATACAGTCACCAAAAACACTTGTTAGAAATACAGAGTCCTGAATTCTTCCACAGATCTACTTAATCAAAATCCCTAGGGTTGGGGCCTGTGAATATAAACTTTTAAAAGAATATCCCACATGATTTTTAATTATACTAAAGTCTGAGAAGAACTACCATATTGGGCAACAAAGCAAATATAGGGTGTTGTCCCTGTCACTGAGAAGCATGCAACCTAACTGAGGAATTTAGATAATGCTTAATAATCTTATGGGTGCTATAGAACCCTCAAGACAGTTACAACTCAAAAAGTCCTTCAGGCAAACTTGCTTGGTCTCACCCTCCTCCCCCTACCAAGTGTGCCTTTCATTTTATTTGTAACCTTCAGATGACATTGTCTGTTTTCTACTTAGTATTCGTTTATTTGTGTGCCTCCTCTCCTACAACTTAAGTGCTTTGAGAACAGGATCCATGTCTGATTCATCGCTCTAACTGATGAGTGCTTAAATAGATAATTCATGCATGGAGGGAGGAAGGGTGGGAAGAGCTATGAGGGTACAGTAATTAAGGATGTCTTCCTAGAGGAGGAAAGTCTTAATGTAAAAACAGAATTTTACTAAACACAGAGAAGAAGGAACGGCATAGGTAGGTATGGGACAATTACATAAACAAAGTAACAGAGCAAAGAAAGAGCATTGCATATGCATAATTCCAAATTTGTTAGCTACTCAGAGCAATATTATAGTTTTAACAACATTCCAATTTAAAAATTCCACTAAAGTTTTCCATTTCAAATTGCATTAAAAATATAAAACACTGAAGAATAAATTTAACAAATATGTGTAAGACTTCTATACTGAAATCTAAAAAATATTGCTGAGAGAAATTAACAAAGTCCTAAATAAATGTAGAGATATACCATTTTCATGGACTGGAAAACTCAGTATTGTTAAGATGTCAATTCTCCCTAAACTGATATATAGATTCAATGCAATTCCAAAAAAAAACTTCCAGTAGGCTTTTGGGGGGAAAAGAAAGCTAATTTTGAAATTTATTTGGAAATTCAAAGGACCAAGAATAACCAAAAATCTCAAAAAAGGAAAAAATTAGAGGACCTACTCAACCTGACTTCAAGACTCATAAAAGCTATCATAATTAAGAAAATGTGTTTTGGGTGAAAGAATAGATAGATCTATGACACATATTTGAGAGTCCAAAATAAATCCATACATATAAAATCAAACAATATTTTACAAGGATGCCAAAGCAATTCAACAGGAAAAAGAAAATTACTACAACAAGTTTTCTAGAAAAACTGCATACTCATAAAAAAAATCTATCAGTGCTATTGTACACCATACACATTAATTAATTCAAAATAAATCTTAGACTGAAGGCAAAAACTATAACATTTCTAAGAGAAAGCAGAAGAATATCTCTATGACCTTGGTGTAGGCAAAGATTCTTAGCACACAAAGAGCACTAACCATAAAAGAAAAATTTGATAAATTGGACTTTATCAAAATAAAATTATCCTCTCATCAAAAGACACCATTAAGAAAATAGATGGGGAGGAGAGAAGATGGGATGGGGAGGAGAGAAGATGGCGGAAGAGTAAGACGCGGAGATCACCTTCCTTCCCACAGATACAGTAGAAATACATCTACACATGGAACTGCTCCTACAGAACACCCACTGAACGCTGGCAGAAAACATCCGACCTCCAGAAAGGCAAGAAACTCCCCCCGTACTTGGGTAGGGCAAAAGAAAAAAGAAATAACAGAGACAAAAGAATAGGGACGGCACCTGCACCAGTGGGAGGGAGCTGTGAAGGAGGAAAGATTTCCACGCACTAGGAAGCCCCTTCGCGGGCAGAGACTGCGGGTGGCAGAGGGGGGAAGCTTCGGAGCCACGGAGGAGAGCGCAGCCACAGGGGTGCAGAGGGCAAAGCGGAGAGGTTCCCGCACAGAGGATCAGTGCCGACCAGCACTCACCAGCCCGAGAGGCTTGTCTGCTCCCCCGCCGGGACGCGCGGGGCTGGGAGCTGAGGCTCGGCTTCGGTCGGATCGCAGGGAGAGGACTGGGGTTGGCGGCGTGAACACAGCCTGAAGGGGTTAGTGCACCACAGCTAGCCGGGAGGGAGTCTGGGGAAAAAGTCTGCAGCTGCCGAAGAGGCAAGAGACTTTTTCTTCCCTCTTTGTTTCCTGGTGCGCGAGGAGAGGGGATTCAGAGCGCCGCCTAAACGAACTCCAGAGACAGGCGCGAGCCGCGGCTATCAGCGCAGACCCCACAGCAACAGGGGCACAGAGGAAAAAGCGGAGAGACTCCCGCACAGAGGCTCGGCGCCGAGCAGCGCTCACCAGCCCAAGAGGCTTGTCTGCTCACCCGCCGGGGCGGGCGGGGCTGGGAGCTGAGGCTCGGCTTCAGTTGGATAGCAGGGAGAGGACTGGGGCTGGCGGCATGAACACAGCCTGAAGGGGTTAGTGCGCCACGGCTAGCCAGGAGGGAGTCCGGGAAAAAGTCTGCAGCTGCCGAAGAGGCAAGAGACTTTTTCTTCCCTCTTTGTTTCGCGGCGCGCAAGGAGAGGGGATTCAGAGCGCCACCTAAACGAACTACAGAGACTGGCGTGAGCCGTGGCTATCAGCGCGGACCCCAGAGACGGGCATGAGACGCTGGGGCTGCTGCTGCCGCCTCCAAAAAGCCTGTGTGTGAGCACAGGTCACTCTCCACACCGCCCCTCCCAGGAGCCGGTGCAGCCCGCCACTGCCAGGGTCCCGTGATCCGGGGACAACTTCCCCAGGAGAACGCACTGCGCGCCTCAGGCTGGTGCAACGTCACGCCGACCTCTGACTCCGCAGGCTCGCCCTGCCTCCTCCGTACCCTTCCCTCCCCCCGGCCTGAGTGAGCCAGAGCCCGCAAAGCAGCTGCTCCTTTAACCCCATTCTGTCTGGGCGAGAACAGATGCCCTCAGGCGACCTACACGCAGAGGCAGGGCCAAATCCAAAGCTGAACCCTGGGAGCTGTGCGAACAAAGAAGAGAAAGGGAAATCTCTCCCAGTAGCCTCAGAAGCAGCGGATTAAAGCTCCACAAACAACTTGATGTGCCTGCATCTGTTGAATACCTGAATAGACAACGAATCATCCCAAATTCAGGAGGTGGACTTTGGGAGGAGGATATATTAATTTTTCCCCTTTTCCTTTTTTTTGTGAGTGTATATGTATATGCTTCTGGGTGAGATTTTGTCTGTATAGCTTTGCTTTATAATAGCTTTATTTTACTTCACTATATTATAGCCTCTTTCTTTCTTTCTTTCTATTTTTTCTCCCTTTTACTCTGAGCCGTGTGGACGAAAGGCTCTTGGTGCTCCAGCCAGGCATCAGGGCTGTGCCTCTGAGGTGGGAGAGCCA
The DNA here is from genome assembly GCF_028021215.1 of Eschrichtius robustus. NCBI lineage: Eukaryota > Metazoa > Chordata > Mammalia > Artiodactyla > Eschrichtiidae > Eschrichtius > Eschrichtius robustus. The sequence continues at coordinate 48,161,524 of NC_090842.1, forward strand.
ACTTCAGGACACTGGTCCACAAAAGACCTCCCAGCTCCACGTAATACCAAACGGCAAAAATCTCTCAGAGATCTCCATCTCAACATCAAGACCAAGCTTCACTCAACGACCAGCAAGCTAGAGTGCTGGACACCCTATGCCAAACAACTAGCAAGACAGGAACACAGCCCCACCCATTAGCAGACAGGCTGCCTAAAATCATAATAAGGCCACAGAAACCCCAAAATACACCACCAGACGTGGACGTGCCCACCAGAAAGACAAGATCCAGCCTCATCCACCAGAGCTCAGGCACTAGTTCCCTACACCAGGAAGCCTACACAACCCACTGAACCAACCTTAGCCACTGGGGACAGATACCAAAAACAACGGGAACTACGAACCTGCAGCCTGTGAAAAGGAGACCCCAAACACAGTAAGATAAGCAAAATGAGATGACAGAAAAACACACAGCAGATGAAGGAGCAGGGTCAAAACACACCAGACTTAACAAATGAAGAGGAAATAGGTAGTCTACCTGAAAAAGAATTCAGAATAATGATAGTAAGGATGATCCAAAATCTTGGAAATAGAATAGACAAAATGCAAGAAACATTTAACAAGGACGTAGAAGAACTAAAGAGGAACCAAGCAATGATGAAAAACACAATAAATGAAATTAAAAATACTCTAGATGGGATTAATAGCAGAATAACTGAGGCAGAAGAAAGGATAAGTGACCTGGAAGATAAAATGGTGGAAATAACTACTACAGAGCAGGATAAAGAAAAAAGAATGAAAAGAACTGAGGACAGTCTCAGAGACCTCTGGGACAACATTAAATGCACCAACATTCGAATTATAGGGGTCCCAGAAGAAGAAGAGAAAAAGAAAGGGACGGAGAAAATATTTGAAGAGGTTATAGTTGAAAACGTCCCTAATATGGGAAAGGAAATAGTTAATCAAGTCCTGGAAGCACACAGAGTCCCATACAGGATAAACCCAAGGAGAAACACGCCAAGACACATATTAATCAAACTGTCAAAAATTAAATATAAGGAAAACGTATTAAAGGCAGCCAGGGAAAAACAACAAATAACACACAAGGGAATCCCCATAAGGTTAACATCTGATCTTTCAGCAGAAACTCTGCAAGCCAGAAGGGAGTGGCAGGATATACTTAAAGGGATGAAGGAGAAAAACCTACAACCAAGATTACTCTACCCAGCAAGGATCTCATTCAGATTCCATGGAGAAATTAAAACCATTACAGACAAGCAAAAGCAGAGAGAGTTCAGCACCACCAAACCAGCTTTACAACAAATGCTAAAGGAACTTCTCTAGGCAAGAAACACAAGAGAAGGAAAACACCTACAATAACAAACCCAAAACATTTAAGAAAATGGGAATAGGAACATACATATCGATAATTACCTTGAATGTAAATGGATTCCATGCTCCCACCAAAAGACACAGACTGGCTGAATGGATACAAAAACAAGACCCATATATATGCTGTCTACAGGAGACCCACTTCAGACCTAGAGACACATACAGGCTGAAAGTGAGGGGATGGAAAAAGATATTCCATGCAAATGGAAATCAAAAGAAAGCTGGAGTAGCAATTCTCATATCAGACAAAATAGACTTTAAAACACAGACTATTACAAGAGACAAAGAAGGACACTATATAATGATCAAGGGATCGATCCAAGAGGAAGGTATAACAATTGTAAATATTTATGCACCCAACATAGGGTCACCTCAATACATAAGGCAAATACTAACAGCCATAAAAGGGGAAATCGACAGCAACACAATCATAGTAGGGGACTTTAACACCCCACTTTCACCAATGGACAGATCATCCAAAATGAAAATAAATAAGGAAACACAAGCTTTAAATGATACATTAAACAAGATGGACTTAATTGATATTTATAGGACATTCCACCCAAAAACAACAGAATACACATTTTTCTCAAGTGCTCATGGAACATTCTCCAGGATCATATCTTGGGTCACAAATCAAGCCTTGGTAAATTTAAGAAAATGGAAATCGTATCAAGTATCTTTTCTGACCACAACGCTATGAGACTAGATATCAATTACAGGAAAAGATCTGTAAAAAACACAAACACATGGAGGCTACACAATACACTAATTAATAACGAAGTGATCACTGAAGAAATCAAAGGGGAAATCAAAAAATACCTAGAAACAAATGACAATGGAGATACGATGACCCAAAACCTATGGGACGCAGCAAAAGCAGTGCTAAGAGGGAAGTTTATAGCAATACAAGCCTACCTCAAGAAACAGGAAACACCTCGAATAAACAACCTAACCTTGCACCTAAAGCAATTAGAGAAAGAAGAACAAAAAAACCCCAAAGCCAGCAGAAGGAAAGAAATTATAAAGATCAGGTCAGAAATAAATGAAAAAGAAATGAAGGAAACAATAGCAAAAATCAATGAAACTAAAAGCTGGTTCTTTGAGAAGATAAACAAAATTGATAAACCATTAGCCAGACTCATCAAGAGAAAAAGGGAGAAGACTCAGATCAATAGAATTAGAAATGAAAAAGGAGAAGTAACCACTGACACTGCAGAAATACAAAAGATCATGAGAGATTACTACAAGCAACTTTATGCCAATAAAATGGACAACCTGGAAGAAATGGACAGATTCTTAGAAATGCACAAACTGCCGAGACTGAACCAGGAAGAAATAGAAAATATGAACAGACCAATCACAAGCACTGAAATTGAAACTGTGATTAAAAATCTTCCAACAAACAAAAGCCCAGGACCAGATGGCTTCACAGGTGAATTCTATCAAACATTTAGAGAAGAGCTAACACCTATCCTTCTCAAACTCTTCCAAAATATTGCAGACGGAGGAACACTCCCAAACTCATTCTACGAGGCCACCATCACCCTGATACCAAAACCAGACAAAGATGTCACAAAGAAAGAAAACTACAGGCCAATATCACTGATGAACATAGATGCAAAAATCCTCAACAAAATTCTAGCAAACAGAATCCAACACCACATTAAAAGGATCATACACCATGATCAAGTGGGGTTTATCCCAGGAATGCAAGGATTCTTCAACATACGCAAATCAATCAATGTGATACACCGTATTAACAAATTGAAGGAGAAAAACCATATGATCATCTCAATAGATGCAGAGAAAGCTTTCGACAAAATTCAACACCCATTTATGATAAAAGCCCTGCAGAAAGTAGGCATAGAGGGAACTTTCCTCAACATAATAAAGGCCATATATGACAAACCCACAGCCAACATTGTCCTCAATGGTGAAAAACTGAAACCATTTCCACTAAGATCAGGAACAAGACAAGGTTGCCCACTCTCACCACTATTATTCAACATAGTTTTGGAAGCGTTAGCCACAGCAATCAGAGAAGACAAAGAAATAAAAGGAATCCAAATCGGAAAAGAAGAAGTAAAGCTGTCACTATTTGCAGATGACATGATACTATACATAGAGAATCCTAAAGATGCTACCAGAAAACTCCTAGAGCTAATCAATGAATTTGGTAAAGTAGCAGGATACAAAATAAATGCACAGAAATCTCTTGCATTTCTATACACTAATGACGAAAAATCTGAAAGTGAAATTAAGAAAACACTTCCGTTTACCATTGCAACAAAAAGAATAAAATATCTAGGAATAAACCTACCTAAGGAGACAAAAGACCTGTATGCAGAAAATTATAAGACACTGATGAAAGAAATTAAAGATGATACAAATAGATGGAGAGGTATACCATGTTCCTGGATTGGAAGAATCAACATTGTGAAAATGACTCTACTACCCAAAGCAATCTACAGATTCAATGCAATCCCTATCAAACTACCACTGGCATTTTTCACAGAACTAGAACAAAAAATTTCACGATTTGTATGGAAACACAAAAGACCCCGAATAGCCAAAGCAATCTTGAGAACGAAAAATGGAGCTGGGGGAGTCAGGCTCCCTGACTTCAGACTATATTACAAAGCTACAGTAATCAAGACAGTTTGGTACTGGCACAAAAACAGAAATATAGATCAATGGAACAGGATAGAAAGCCCAGAGATAAACCCACACACATATGGTCACCTTATCTTTGATAAAGGAGGCAAGCATATACAGTGAAGAAAAGACAGCCTCTTCAATAAGTGGTGCTGGGAAAATTGGACAGATACATGTAAAAATATGAAATTAGAACACTCCCTGACACCATGCACAAAAATAAACTCAAAATGGATTAAAGACCTAAGTGTAAGGCCAGACACTATCAAACTCTTAGAGGAAAACATAGGCAGAACACTCTGTGACATACATCACAGCAATATTCTTTTTGACCCAGCTCCTAGAGAAATGGAAATCAGAACACAAATAAACAAATGGGACCTAATGAAACTTAAAAGCTTTTGCACAGCAAAGGAAACCATAAACAAGACCAAAAGACAACCATCAGAATGGGAGAAAATATTTGCAAATGAAGCAACTGACAAAGGATTAATCTCCAAGATTTACAAGCAGCTCATGCAGCTCAATAACAAAAAAACGAACAACGCAATCCAAAAATGGGCAGAAGACCTAAATAGACATTTCTCCAAAGAAGATATACAGATGGCCTACAGACACATGAAAGAATGCTCAACATCATTAATCATTAGAGAAATGCAAATCAAATCTACAATGAGATATCATCTCACACCAATCAGAATGGCCATCATCAAAAAATCTAGAAACAAGAAATGCTGGAGAGGGTGTGGAGGAAAGGGAACACTCTTGCACTGTTGGTGGGAATGTAAATTGATACAGCCACTATGGAGAACAGTATGGAGGTTCCTTAAAAAACTACAAATAGAACTACCATATGACCCAGCAATCCCAATACTGGGCATATACCCTGAGAAAACCATAGTTCAAAAAGAGTCATGTACCAAAATGTTCATTGCGGCTCTATTTACAATAGCCAGGACATGGAAGCAACCTAAATGTCCATCGACAGATGAATGGATAAAGAAGATGTGGCACATATATACAATGGAATATTACTCAGCCATAAAAAGAAATGAAATGGAGGTATTTGTAATGAGGTGGATGGAGTTAGAGTCTGTCATACAGAGTGAAGTAAGTCAGAAAGAGAAAAACAAATACAGTATGCTAACACATAGATACGGAACCTAAGGGGAAAAAAAAAAAAAAGCCATGAAGAACCTAGTGGCAAGACGGGAATAAAGACACAGACCTACTAGAGAATGGACTTGAGGATATGGGGAGGGGGTGGGGTGAGATGTGACAGGGTAAGAGAGTGTCATGGACATATATACACTACCAAATGTAAAATAGATAGCTTGTGGGAAGCAGCCACATAGCACAGGGAGATCAGCTCGGTGCTTTGTGACCACCTAGAGGGGTGGGATGGGGAGGGTGGGAGGGAGGGAGATGCAAGAGGGAAGAGATATGGGAACATATTGTATGTGTATAACTGATTCACTTTGTTATAAAGCAGAAGCTAACACACCATTGTAAGGCAATTATACTTCAATAAAGATGTTTAAAAAAAAAAGTAAATAAACAGACAAGCTATATAGACTGGGAGAAAGTATTCACAGCATATCTATCTGAACATATCTATCTGAATAAATCCATACATATACAATCAAACAGTAGTTTACAAGGATGCGAAAGTAATTCAATGGGAAAAAGAAAATTACTTCAACAAGTTTTCTAGGACAACTGTATATCCATTAAAAAAAAACCCATGAGTGCTATCTTACACCATACACATGAATTAATTCAAAATAAATCTTAGACTTAAGGCAAAGCCTAAGATTTTACCCTTGAATGACACGGGTTTAAACTGGGTGGGTCCACTTATATGTGATTTCTTTCACTAAAATATGTATATACTATAGTACTACATGATCTGCAATTAGTTGAACCTGTGGATGCAGAAGTTCAGATACGGAGGGCCAATAGTAAAGTTATACTCAGATTTTCAACTGGATGGAGTGTAAGTGTCCCTAACCCCTACATTGTTCAAGGTCAACTGTATATATAATATAGATATGTTTATAGATAGATAGCTACAAAATATTTTACAACTCAATTATAAAAGAAAAAATGATCCAGTTTTTTAAAAAGCAAAAAATGTGAACAGATGTGTCACAAATGAAAATGTGCAAATGACCAATAAACACATGAAAAATGCTAAATACTATTGGTTATCAGAGAAATTACAATTAATGATATTTTAATTTAAAACAATGAGGTACATACCCACTAGAATGGTTAAAATGAACGGGATGGACATTCACAAATATTAGAGAGGATGTGGACCAAACAGAATTCTCGTATGATGCTGATAGAGGTATAAATGATACAATTATTTTGAAAAACAGTTTGAGAGTTTCTTAACCTTTTAAGGAAGTTAAACATACATCCTATAACCCAGAAATTCCACACTAAGATGTTTAAGAGAAATGAAAATATATGTCCACAGGAAAAGGGAACCCTCATCACTGTTGGGTGGGAATGTAAATTGGCGCAGCCACTATGGAAAACAGTATGCAGGCTCCTCAAGAAATTAAAAATAGGACTACCATATGGTCCAACAACTCCACTTCTGGGTATTTATCTAAAGAAAACAAAAACACTAATTTGAAAAGATATATCACCCCTTTGTCTGTTGCAGCATTATTTACAATAGCTAAGATATGGAAGCAGCATACGTGTCCATCAATAGATGACTGGATAAGGAAGATGTGGTGTATGTATAAAATAGGATGTTACTGAGGCAGAAAAATGAATGAAATCTCACCATTTGCAAGAACACGATGGACCTAAAGGGTATAATGCTAAGTGAAATAAGTCAGGCAGAGAAAGACAAATACCATATGATTTCACTTTTTTGTGGAATCTTAAAAAATAAGACAAACAAAACAAAACAGAAACAGACTCATAGGTACAGAGAACAAACTGGCGGTTGCCACAGGGAAGGAGAATGGGGGCAGACAAAATAGGTAAAGGGGAGTAAGAGGTACAAACTTCCAATTATAAAATACATAAGTCACAGGGATGTAATGTACAGCATAGGAATTATAGTCAATAATATTTTAATTATGTTGTATGGTGACAGATGGTAATTAGAATTGTGGTGACCATTTCATAATGTATACAAATATTGACTCGCTATTTTGTACACCTGAAACTAATATAATATTGTAGGTCAATTGTAATTCAATAAAAAAGAAAGAAAATTTGTGTCCACAAAAAGCCTTGTAAACAAGTGTTTATGGGAGCTTCATTAACAATAACCACAAACTGGAAATAGTCCACCATAGGGAAAATGGGTAAACTATGGAAAATTCATAAAATGAACCATTATTCATCAAGAAAAGGAAAATTGCTAATGCATGCTGTCAAAATGAATAAATTTCAAAAAATATTACACTAAATGAAAGAAGCCAGACACACACAAAAATGTACATACTATATGATTCTACTTATGTGAAGGTCTAGAATTGGCAAAACTATGGTAAAAGACATCAGATGAGTGATTTTTCTGGAGGGAGGGGATTGGCTGGAAAGGGTCACAAGAGAACTGTCTGGGCTGATAGTAATGTTCTGTGTCTTACAAATGAGCATGGGCTACATTAGTATAGGCATTTGTCAAAGCAGTTCAAACAGTACACTCAAGATCTGAATATTTCACTGTTTGTAAACTATGCCTCCATTTTTTTTTTTTTACTTAAAAAGAAAAATTTATTTATTTATTTTTGGCTGCGTTGGATCTTCGTTGCTGTGCATGGGTTTTCTTTAGTTGTGGCGAACGGGGGCTCCTCTTCATTGCGGTGTGCAGGCTTCTCACTGCAGTGGCTTCTCTTGTTGCAGAGCACAGGCTCTAGGCGTGCGGGCTCAGTCATTGTGGCATGCGGGCTCAGTAGTTGTGGCTCGTGGGCTTAGTTGCTCCGTGGCATGTGGGATCTTCCCGGACCAGGGATCAAACCCGTGTCCCCTGCATTGGCAGGTGTATTCTTAACCACTGCACCACCAGGGAAGTCCTGCCTCCATCTTTTAAGTCCATAATTTCTACATTATGCAGGACAAGATAGGCTATGTTTTGGTAACACACAACCCCTAAATCCTAATGGCTTAATACAATGAATGTTTATTTCTTGCTTAAAGTGCACTGCAGGACCGGGCAGCTCTCTTTCAATAATGTGTCTCTGCCCTCACATGGAGCCTCCTCCAGTTCCCTTGACAGGAAGAGAGAAACTGGTGAATCATCAGGGCTTTAAACTGCCTCAGCCCAGACAGAACACAAGTCACTTCCTCTCCCATCCTATTGGCCAGGATCAGTCATATGGTCCTGACTAAAAGCAAAAGATTGGGGGTGTAGTTTTTCAAGTGCCCATGAAGGAAAAGATTACCACATACTAATGAACACTAGAAATGTCTGCAACAGTCTACGTTCTCAGCATTCTTCCATTTTAGCAAAGAAGAATAAAATCTAAAATCGAATTTTCTATAAACTGATTACTACAATTTCATCTGTGTGCCTAGACCTGGTCTTAGTGAATAGTAATGAAGTACCTTCTCTTCACAAAGGGAGATTGTGATTCATTAATTTCTCTTCTTCAAACACGGCTGAACTAATACTTCTTGGTAGACAGAAATAAAGAATTCTGGAAATGTACCTGGGTAAAATACAACAACAACAAAAAATTTGTGAAATTAACTGCAGAAGTCAGAACAGATACACGTCCAGGAGACACCTGGTTTACAGCACTGCTGAGGTAACTCTGAGGGACACAGAGTGACAAGTGACTGACAAACCAATCTGGTCCAAAATAAATTATATCTGGGGATAACGGCCAGCTGAGCTCCTGCTGCTGTGGAGAAACCAGGCACTACAAATTAAAAAGGGGGTATTATTTGGCCTAAAGTGATCATTTGTTGCTTGTCAAAAATTGTCCTCATATTCCTAAAACTTTCTGCATATGTAGGTGCCCTGGAGGAAGGCCCGCTGTAGCACACACAGAAAAAAATGAGAAGACAAAGCCTGTTTTGCAATTCCCTTTTCTGTTTTAAATTTTCACAAAAGGTCTTGAACACTATAACAATTAGAAGAGGACAAAAATATGTTTGGCAGATCAAATAGGTAAGATGTCAGGACCCTTTTTAAAATATCTGGGAGACACTGCTGATTAATTTTGGCTGGAACTTGGGAAAAAAAGCAGGGACATTTTCTAAACTAACATGTAAGATTTTCTGATCATGTAAGCATCTTTAAAGTTCAGTTATACCAGGGACAGTCAGAAATTAGACTGTGTAACAGTTCCCACAAATTGCTCAAAGGTTACCTCTCATCCAGTAGACAGGGACCGAGGTTGCATAATCACTGGAGCTCAGCTCAGAGAGGAAACACACAGAATGCTAATATCCCTGAAGAATTTCCATCCACTTGGGAAGAGAGATGTGGTCTGATTGCAGGATGGGTTAAGAACGTGCAGCACACAAACATATCATCAGTGTTGTTGATCTAGTGCTTGCCTCCACTTATTCTGGGAAATTACAGGAGAATGATTTCAGGGTGCCAAAGAAAGGCTGTCAGCTGTGAATCTGGTGATTGACATGGTTTGTTTAAATGTGTTCAACCAAAACCAAGTTGGAATGACCAGGCCTAGCTTTTCATCTTTGGGTGCCATAATTGGCACACTCCACTTGGGCCCTTGACTGATGTGCCAGTCACGATTATTTCTGTTCTAAGTGAAAGAGACCCCAACTCAAACTGGCTTTTAAAAGAGAATGCATCTAATTCACACAACTGAAAAGTACAGGCAAGAGAGTCAGATATAACTGTACCCAAGACCTCAAATGATTTGACTCTCCTCTCTTCTGTACTTTTTAAATCTCATTTCCTTGTGATGTCAACATAATGTCAATAGTCCTACATCTACATCTTTATGGTTTCAAGTCTGAAAAATAAGCAGGAGTTTATTTTCCAGTACCTTCTGCCCACATTCCATGATTCATGACTTTTGGGGCCAATATCTTCATCTTGATATAATGAAACAATTTCTGTGGTCAAGAGATATAATAATACTAATTTCTAGGTTTGACTTGCATGGAAACCCCTAAATCAATCACCTATGACTACTGATATTTGGTAGTCACATGTTCCACCTCTGAACTGGGTGGAACACCACTTGAACCATATGGCCTAAGAGAGTGGGGAGAGAAATAGCTCCCCATACAAAATTCTAGGTACTTATCAGAAGAAGCGAAAGTGGACTCTGGGTAGAACAAAACAGAACAAAATTTTTAAAAATGGCATCTACTATACCAAGCTCTTGGTATACTTTAATATTATATAATGGAGGCACTTTCACAGAAATTAAGGGTAGGGACCATACCTAATTCAGAATATTGTAGATTCCGAGGGTTGGGAGGAACCGCAGAGGCCATAAAATCAATTCCCAATTCTGACAAACTGCAGTCAAATCTTAACTTGTAAGAGAGTGTGTGGCATCCTTGGTAGATCCTTGAACAGTCTAGGGTTCAAAAAATATTAGTTGAGTGAATTCAAGAAGGAATGAAAATATTTACAGAGATTCTTGGTTCATTCACAGAAACTCCTCCTGCTCTCTAAAGGCTTTTAAAACATAAAAGGCTTTTAAAAGATAAAAAAATATACTTGGACAGGTCAGTTAGAGCTCCAGAAATGGCACCATGGTCAGATAACTAACCCTCCTCCCAATAACAAGTATAAACTTTAGACAAAATATAAAACACAACTGTTTGAAGGCACAAGAGAGCAACCAAAAAGAGAAATAAGCTGGAATAAATATGACTTCAAAAAGAAGAAAGCAAACCAGGGGATATTTACATTACCTCTTCTCAAGGGTCCTACCAAGTTTTCAGAGATCAGGGTATAGCGCTCAGGTAGAAAATAGCCATCTTTCTGGTCCAAAGAGTCAGAGTTTGGAACTGCCAGACACAGCTGAAAATTGAGGGGGGAATTTCCAGAATGAGGGAATCACAAAAGGTGGATCCCACATATCTGTGTACAATTGCCTTCAAAATCTTAGATGACTCCTAAACAGCATATGTTTGTGGCAATGCTCCCAGGAACCACATATATAGCAACAGCTGTAAATTTAAGAGTTGAGCAGAGTTCAGTGGCTACTGGTGCTGGAAAGGCAAGTTTGACTTTCAAATCCTACAAAGTTAAAGGATCTTGTTCAATACCTTTAGCTATCCACTGAAACCTCATAAGAGCCACACCTTTAAGAATAAGGACTATAAACTATGACTAAGGACTTTGTCCTAGGAATAATGCTTAAAACCAAGCCTCCACAAGATCAAGATTATTCCCTAGTAACTTAACTGTCCGTTACAAAAAAACCCCTACAGTATTCAGAAGAAGATAACAGAATCTAGAATCTCTACAATTTATCATCTACAATGTTAAGTATAGAATAAAAAATTATGAGACATACAAAGCAGCAGGAAAATGTGACCCATAATCAAAAGAAAAGAATAAAGGAAAAAATCCATAGATAAATCAGATGTTAAAATTAGCAAAGATTTTTTTAAACTACTATAAATATATTAAAATTTACAGAAAATATAGATATAAGTGAAATATTTCAGGAGAGATATGAAAACACTAAATATTGGAAATATTAGAACTGATAAAACACAATACCTGAAATGAAAAATGTATTACATGGATTTAATAGCCAATTGAACAATACAAAAGAAAAAAGCGAACTTGAAGGCAAACCATTATAAATTATTCAAACTGAAGCCCAGAGAGAAAGGGTTCTTTAAAAAGTAGAGTCTCCCGAAGCTGTGAAACAATTCAAGTGGTCTAACACATGTAGGCAGACTAACCAAACTACTGAAAAAAAAAGATGAAGGAAAAAATGTTTAAATCAGCCAGAGTGGGGAAACATATATTATATGTAAGGAAATAACATAAAGATAACAGTTAACTTCTCACCAGAAATAATGGAGACCAGAGGACATCTAGAACAATATGTTTAAAGTAATGAAAGGGAAAAGAATGTCAACATTAAATTCTATATCTAATAAAAATATCTTTCAAAAGATGAAATAAAGACATTTGCAGCTAACTGGAAGGGGGAAAATTTGTCACCAGTAGACAAGAAATGCTGAAGAGAAATGATACAAGGTAGAAATTCAGATCTACAGAAGGAATTAAAAGCACTGAAAATGATAAACATGTAGGTAAATTAAAAATTATATTTTCTCTCAATTTATGGAAAAAATATGGACAGATACAATCTGACTCTGTCTCTCAATGCATTCACCTGCCCATGAATCAAGTTTCTACTGACACTCTTAAGTCTTGTAAATTGTGTCTGCCTAGTGTTGCTTAGGTTCAGGCCTTGAATTGATAGAGATACAAACTCTGGAAATCTGCTTGTATATCTCTCTTCCTAAGAGAATAAAAGTAAAAGTGTTCAAAGATGCTCCAAGTGCTGTGGGATGCTCCAGGTGCTGTGGGATGCTCCAGGTGCTGTCTCCTCAAGGACATCATAACATGGGCAGGCACCAAGAGATAACACACAGGAAGAAGATCTCACTCAAGACAACTGTCTGTAGCACACTCATGTCTCAGAGATGACTCTGTGAGCTAAGGACCTAGAAACAGGAGAAATCACAGAGAGTGAGCCAAGCTGGTTTTCTGAAGGGTTTCTAGTACAAGGCTATTCATTCAACATTCATTATGTATTTACTGACTATCCACTATGTGGCAAGCATTGTGATTAGCACTCTATGGGGTGAAGGCCTGAAGCAGTCATAATCCTGTCCTCACAATCTTGTAGGGGAGATATGACCACAAATAAATCTAATATGAGGCAATAATAATGTTAATAAAAATAAAAATTATAATAATGATAGCTAACATGAAGTGAGCTCTTATTATGAGCCAGGCACTGTGCTAAGTGCTTTACATGCATTAACCCATTTAATATACAGGACAACCTCCTGAGAGAGGAACCATGATTATGCTCATTTTCATAAATGAGGAACCTGAGGCTCTTGAAGTCTCCTAGATTGTGTGTGTTGGAACTGAAACTTGAACCCCAGTGCTTGGCTCTAAGGCCCAGGTGCTACTCACTGCAATGGGGGCTTCCCCGGAAGTACAGATAGAATATGTTGGGATCTGAGGGCGGAGAGAGCCTCCTCACAGGAGAAGCCATGGAAACCTCCATGGAGAAGGGGCTGTGGATGGTCCTTGAGGGTAAAATGTGGACTCATAAAGACTGGCATTCGTGAAGAAGGAATAAGATTTCAGGAGTGTTGGGCTTCCCTGGTGGCGCAGTGGTTGAGAATCTGCCTGCTAATGCAGGGGACATGGGTTCGACCCCTGGTCTGGGAAGATCCCACATGCCGCGGAGCAACTGGGCCCGTGAGCCACAATTACTGAGCCTGCACGTCTGGAGCCTGTGCTCCGCAACAAGAGAGGCCACGATAGTGAGAGGCCCGCGCACCGCGATGAAGAGTGGCCCCCGCTTGCCGCAACTAGAGAAAGCCCTCGCACAGAAACGAAGACCCAATGCAGCCAAAAATAAATAAACAAATAAAATTAAAAAAAAAAAAAAAAAAAGATTTCAGGAGTGCCAGGGTAGGAAGGGTAGGAGTATCTTGTCAATAAGTACTCCTGGACACTGGGGATGTGCTGAGCTCTGAGCTGAACAGTATGGAGCCTCAGGATTGCATCAGATGTGATCTCAAAGGAGAGCCCAACCCGTAGCTCACACAGGGGCAGGTAGGCCTTAACTAAATTCATGATGCATGAGAATGTAAACTGAATTTGTCTTTGGCATTGGCTCTAGCCACTTATGAATGAAAACATAAAGGCATTTTCTTCCCTACTATGAAAACAAGATTTGTGGAATTTGAATAAACCTGTGGAATGTAAACACAGTTTGGCAGGGCCTTTCTTCACCAAAAGAGGTGACTTAAACAAACAAGAATGAAGGAAGAGAGGAATGCAAAGTAAAAGGTGGGAATATGGCATCACTCTGACCTGTTATAAACACCAGCCAATTGGGCCAATAGTCCTAATATAAAATTATAATGCTAATATCTAACAATCATGTTTTCATGTAGACAAATCTGGTAGCCCACAGCAGGAACCAGATGCCATCTGAGACTCTCTTGCCATTTCCCATGTCACATCGATCACCAAGTCCTATCAATATTGGCAAATTTAAAATAAACAAAAATATCCCTATTTCTTTCTGTGTATTCACAGGCTCCTCTTCTCTCTCCACCCCCTCTGCCATGTTTCATCTCCTATATCTCTGAATGCCATTGCTTCCTCAGTGATTTTCTTGCTCCTAGTTTATTTCCTGCTTACTCCATCCTCTGCTTCTGCCAACTCCGCCTTCCACAAATGTAAAGCAATTTCAACTTTTTGTCTAAAACACTTCAGTGTTTCCTTACTGTGTTAAAAGTAGATTTCATGTCATGAACTGAGACCCTCTGTGACCTTGTTCCTATCTGCTCTCCATGCCACTCTCCACCCACTCCCCAAGGCACCCCAACACCTCTTCATTTCCCTTTGTATGCTCGGCTGTTTCGTTCCATCACAATGTACAAATATCGTAACTTTTCCCAAGAAAGCCTTTCCTCCCTGTGTCTACCTGAAGAACTCAGCTAGAGCATCACCCCCTCTGTGAAGGGTGCCAAAGGCATCACCAGCACTAGAGAGACTCCACTGCCCCTTCTCTTTTGGGTGTCTACTAGACCATCACAGCACACACCATGCTCTAGCACAGCTACAATATAGCAGATGGGCTGATGCTTCCTAAATAAATGAGTGCATTTTGTCCTTTGTTTCTTCCACCTGTCCCTACTCTAATTCTCCCCCACCTAACAAAATTTGAATAAACTTAGAATTTGAATAAATTTGAAAATTCCATGGAAGCCCCAAAATCCCTTCCTGATCATGAGTTGCCTCCCTTCTGACAGATTCTGAGCCTCTCTGCAACCAAGCATGAATTTCCCACAAGTCACACATTCCCTCCCTCTCACTGCTGCTCACCTTCCTTTGGTGTCACTGCCCACAAGTGATAGTAAGGGAAACGTTAGCAGGAGCCACAAATGAGAATCATTGGTGTCAGTCAGTAGAGAACACAGCCTTGCAAAGTAAGCCTGCTGACAACCCGACATTGCTAGAGAACCAGGGGACGAGCTCACAGATTCTTGGAGGTGCACTGCTCACCTTGTCAGCTCAAAGGAATTCAATTCAACAGATTGTTTCTGTGTACCTGTGAGGTGCCAAGCATGGGATAACAAGTGCCTGACCTCCCTGGACTTCTACCCTGATGAGAAGATAGGATGTAAAATGAAGTAGTGTTGCCAAGAGGACTTCAATGGAAAATGAATAGATGGGATATTAATAACTAGTAATGAAAAGGAGCTCTGTGTTTAAAAGTTTAGAAAAAATGAGTTAAAATTGAGTAAATTTCTTTACCCTTGGACTTCTTGGAGCTTTTTAAATGCCAGTGGTAGAGAGGGACATCAGTAAGATGGTGGAATGGAAATTTTCAGCCCTCATCCCCCCCACAGAAACACTGATTTTGACAACCCATGGATAAGAGTACCTTTGTGGGAGGCACTCCCAAGTCCAAGTCCAGTGGAGTGGTCCCTGTACCACTTTGGAGGAAAAAATCCAAGAATAGATCCATTGAAGAGGTTAAGAAGAAACTTTTCACATTACCCATACTACCCTTCCTTCAAGGCACCATAGTTCAGGGCCAAGAGAAACCCCCTCAGCCCACAATGTCTCCCACAGGGCAAAGTGAGAGCATAGTGAGTGTCTGCCTTCCCCAGCTGTGCAGGATGCTGCCCAAGAGGCCCACTAGTTTCTCACCTGACCCAGAACATCAGAGCTGAATAGTCTGGGACAGTAAGGAACAGGGGAAAAGGGTGGGTCCCAAGGAACCGGGGCATGAAACTCAACAAAGAGCTATGGTTTGTACTAACTACCTCAGAGAATCCACCAAGAAGCCCACCCACGAACCTCCCAGGATGCATCATCTGCAGTTCCACACAGATAGACTATGTGCACCACCAGTTTTCTGTGTTCTTCTCCCCCTCCCCCCTGTAGTCAACACTCCATGCATGCCCCACAGAGGGCATCTGTGCTGGTCCTACTCTGCTAAATTGGAAGAAAATACATAAACTTAAATAATTTAAGACACAGCCCTAAGGAGCCTCTCAGAACCTGGCTTGGTTTTGTGGGATCTAGAGAAGGCATAACATCCTAAGCTTTTCCCTTCAAGAAGAATCAGGAAGAGCGGAGCAGGTACTTCCATAAAAATAGTTTGAGGAACCCCCAGAATCCCTAGCCAGGCAGACTGGTGAAGTTTTCTCCCTCCCTAAGCCAGTCAGTAAAGACTGTAAAAGTAAAGATGACTGTCAAATACAAAGACGGCAACACAGTTCAAAACACACACACACACACACACACACACACACACACAATCAAGGAAAAATGATACCACCAAAAGAATACAATAATTTTACAGTAACCTACCCCAAAGAAATGGAGATTTATTAATTGCCTGAGAAGTAATTCAAAATAATTGTTTTGAGGAAGCTCAGTGAGCTACAAGAGAAAATAGACAGCTCAACAAAATCAAGCTGTTATTGAATACACAATATAAAAAGATGTAAATTGTGACATCAATAGCATAAACTTATTTATGTTTAATAAAAGGGGGGAGGGAATAAAAGAGTAGAGTTTTTGTATGTGATTGAAGTTAAGTTGATATCAGCTTAAGAGAGACTACCTCATAGAAACCACAAAGAAAAAAACCTCTAGTAGACACACAAAATAGAAAGAGAAAGAAATCAAAGAATGCCACTGCAAAACCTTATCAAATAACAATGGAAGACAGCAAGAGGAAGAAAAGAACAAAGGAACAACAAAATAGAAGACAATTAACAAAATGGAAATAGTAGTCTTTACTTATCAATAATTACTTTAAGTGTAAATGGATTAAATCCTCCAATCAAAAGACATAGAGTGACCAAATGGATTTTTTTTAATGGTTCAAAAATATGCTGCCTACAAGAGATTCACTTTAGGTTTGAGGACACACATAGATGAAAGTGAATGGATGGAAAAATATATATCATCCAAATAGTACCTAAAAGAGAGAGTGGCTATACTTCTATCAGACAAAATAGACTTTAAGTCAAAAACCGTCACATGAGACAAAGGTCATTATATAATAACAAAAGGGTCAATTCATTGAGAAGATATAACAATTGTAAATATACATGCACCAGGTATCAGAGCACCTAAATATATAAAGCTAAAATTAACAGAATTGAAGGGAGAAATAGACAGCAATACAATCTTTGTAGGGAATTTCAATACCCACTTTCAACAATGAATACATCGTTCAGATAGAAAATCAATAAGGATAGGACTTGAATAACACTATAAACCTATGAACCTAACAGACATATACAGAACATTCTGTCCAACAGTAGCAGAATACACATTCTTCCCAAGTGCTCATGGAACATTTCCCAGCATAAATTATCTATTAGATTACAAAACAAATTTTAACATACTTAAGAAGACTGAGATGATATTGAGTATCTTCTGACCACAATGGTATGAATCTAGAAATCAATAACAGGAAGAATATTGAAAAATTCACAGTATATGAATTTAAACAACACTCTTCAGAGCAACCAATAGGTCAACGAATAAACCAAAAGAGAAATCATAAAATATCTTGAAACAAACAAAAATGGAAACAAAACATATCAAAACTTATGGGATGTAGCAAAAGTAGTTCTAAGAGGGACTTCCCTGGTGGTTCAGTGATTAAGACTCCATGCTTCCACTGCAGGGGTCATGGGTTCAATCCTTGTTTAGGGAACTAAGATCCTGCATGCCACACGGTGCAGCCAAAAAAAAATTTGTTTTAAAGTAGTTCTAGGAGAAAAGTTTAAAGTGACAAATGCCTACTTTAAGAAAAAAGAAAGATCTCAAATAAACTACCTAACTTTACATCTAATGGAACTAGAAAAAGAAGAACAAACTAAGCCCAGAGTTAGCAGAAGGAAGGAAATAACAAAGATGACAGCAGAAATAAATTAAATAGAGACTAAAAAAATAATAGAGAAGATCAATTAAACTGAGAGTTGATTTTTTGAAAAGATAAAGAAAACTGACAAAATTTTAGTTAGACTAACGGAGAAAAAAGGGAGAAGACTCAAATAAATAAAATTATATGTAAGAGAGGAGGTATTCCAATTGATACCACAGAAATAAAAAGGATCATTAGAGACTAACATGAACAATTATGTGCCAAGAAATTGGATAGCCTAGAAGAAATAAATTTCTGAAAACAATCTTCCTGATTCAGTCTTAGTGGGTTGTATGTTTTTAGGAATTTGTCTATTAAATCTAAACAGACCAATAATGAGTCAGGAAATTGAATAAGTAGTCAAAGCCCTATCAATAAAGAAAAGCCCAGGACCAGATGGCTTTACTGGTAAATTTTACCAAACATTTAAAGAAGAATTAATACCAATCCTTTTCAAACTCTTCCCAAAATTTGAAAAGGAGGGAACACATCCAAACTCATTTTACAAGGCCAGCATTACTCTCATGCCAAAGCCAGATAAGGACACTACAAGAAAAGAAAATTATAGGACATTCTAATATTCCTGATGAACAAAGATTTTTAAAAATCCTCAAAAAAATGCTAGCAAATTGAATTCAGAAACACATAAAAGGATCATACACCATGATCAAGTGGGATTTATCCCTGGATGCAAGGATGATTCAACATATGCAAACATATATCAATCACATTGATATGCTACATTAACAGAATGAAGGATAAAAATCATATAATCATCTCAATAGATGCATAAAAAGCATTTGATGTAATTCAACATCATTTCATGATAAAAACTCTCAACAAATTAGGTATAGATGGGATGTACCTCAACATAATAAAAGCCGCATATCACAATCTCACAACTAACATCATGCTCAATGGTGAAAAACTGAACATTTTTTTCTCTAAGATGAGGAACAAAAGAAGGACGTCCACTCTCATCACCTCTATTCAACACAATTTGGAAGGCTTAGCCAGAGAAATAAGGCAAGAAAAAGAAACAAAAGGCATCCAAATAAGAAAGGAAAAAGTAAAAGTACCTCTGTTTGCAGATGACATGATCTTACCTATAGAAAACCCTAAAGATATGACAAAATAACTTAGAACTAATCAAGAAATTCAGTAAAGTTGCAGGATACAAAATCAACATACAAAAATCAGTTGTATTTCTATACACTAACAACAAATCATCTAAAAAAGAAATAAAGAAAAAATCCTATTTACAACAATAGCATCAAAAACAATAATCTACTTAGGAATAAATTTAACTAAGGAGGTAAAAGGTCTGTACACTGAAAACTATAACACAATGATGAAAGAAATTAAACACAAATAAATGGAAAGATATCCTATATTTATGGATTGGAGGAATTAATATTGATAAATATCCTATTATCCAAAGCCATCTATAGATTCAATGCAATTTCTGTCAAAATTCCAATGGCATTTTTTACAGGAATAAAAAAACAATACTAAAATTCATATGGAAGAACAAAAGACCCCCCAAAGCCAAAGCAATATTGAGAAAGAAGGATAAAGATAGAAGTATCACAATTCTTGACTTCAAAATATATTACAAAACTACAGTAATCAAAAGATCATGGTACTGGTATAAAAACAGACATATAGACCAATGGAACAGAATAGAGAACCCAGATACAAAACCATCCATGTATGGTCAACAGATCTTCAACACGGCACCAAGAACACACAGTTGGAAAACGATAGTGTCTTCAATACATAGTGTTGGAAAGAGTGGATATCTACATGAAGAAGAATGAAATTGGAACCCTAATTTATACCATATATGAAAACCAACTCAGAATGGATTAAAGACTTAAATATAAGACCTGAAACCATAAAACTACTAGAAGAAAACATAGGGAAAAAAAGTCCTTGACAAGGGTCTGGGAAATGATTCTTGAATATGACCCCTAAAGCACAACACAACAAAAACAAAAATAAACAAGGGAACTACAAACTAAAAACACTCTGCATAGCAAAGTAAATAATCAACAGAGTGAAGAGACAATCTATAGAATGGGAGAAAACATTTGCAAAAAATACATCTAAGGAGTTAATATTCAAAATACGTAAGGCACTCAAACAACGCAATAGCAAAAAATTCAAATAACAATTTAAAAATGGGCAAAGCCCTAAATAGACATTTCTCCAAAGAAGACATACAAATGGCCAACAGGTATATGAAAAGATGTTCAAATCACTAGTCATCATGGAAACGCAAAACAAAGCCACAATGAGATAACATCTTACACCTGTTAGAATGCCTATTATTAAAAAAAAAAGAAGAAAAAATAAAACAGAGGCATTGACAAGGATGTGGAGAAAAGGGAACCCTTGTCCACTGGCGATGGGAATGTAAATTGGTTCAGCCACTATGGAAAACACTATGAGGTTCCCCAAAAAATTAAAAATAGAACTACCATATGATCCAGCAATTCTGCTTTTTGATATATATCCAAGGGAAATGAAATCACTATCTCAAAGAGATATTTACACACCCCTGTTCAGAATTGCAGCATTGTTCACAATAGCCATGATATGGAAACAACTAAGTATCAATGATGGATGAATGGGTAAATAAATGTGTTATATGTATACAACATATTATAAATAATATAGTGGGGGCTGCCCTGGTGGTGAAGTGGTTAAGAATCCGCCTGCCAATGCAGGGGACATGGGTTCGAGCCCTGGTCCGGGAAGATCCCACATGCTGTGGAGCAACTAAGCTTGTGTGCCACAACTATTGAGCCTGCACTTTAGAGCCCGTGAGCCACAACTACTGAGGCCCGTGTGCCTAGAGCCTATGCTCCACAGCAAGAGAAGCCACCGCAATGAGAAGCCTGCACACCACAACAAAGAGTAGCCCCTGCTCACCGCAACTAGAGAAAGCACATACACAGCAACAAAAACCCAACACAGCCAAAAATAAATAAAATAAAATAATAATAATAATGACAATATAGTGGAATATTATTCAGCCTTTGAAAGAAGGATGTCCCAGCATCTGTGACACAATGGATGGACCTGGAGCACATTATGCTAAGAAAGGCAAATATTACATGATCTTACTTAAATGTAGAATCTGAAAAATTTGAACTTATTGAAGCAGGGAGTAGAATGGTGGTTACCAGGGATTGGTGGTGGGGAAAATAGGGAGATCTTGGTCAAAAGGTACAAAGTTTCAGTTATGAAGGATGAATAAGTTCTGGAGATCTAATATACAGCATGGTGACTATAGTTAATATTACTGTATTATATGCTTGAAATCTTAAGTGTTCTCACTGCATAAAAAGAAATAACTTTGTAAAGGGATGGATATGTCAATTAGTTTCATTGTGGAAATCATTTCACAATGTACACATACATCAAAACGTCACATTTTAAACTTAAATATGTACAATTTATAATTGTCAATTACACCTCTATAAA
The DNA here is from genome assembly GCF_028021215.1 of Eschrichtius robustus. Classification (NCBI taxonomy): domain Eukaryota; kingdom Metazoa; phylum Chordata; class Mammalia; order Artiodactyla; family Eschrichtiidae; genus Eschrichtius; species Eschrichtius robustus. The sequence goes on from NC_090842.1 coordinate 48,183,186, forward strand.
GCTGAGGGAAAAATGCCAGTGGTCACTGTGAATCTCTATGAAAGAGGTCTAGTTTGCATTTTCCTGACTTATTGACACAGAATGCCATTTGGGGACCACCTCTTTGGTGGTTATAGAGCCTTACAATACAGGGTCCCAGTGCACCAATTACAGAAGAAGCTCAGAGGGGGAAAAGCTAACTATAGGGTCTTACCAAGTAGTATCCAAATTGGGTGTGGAAAAATATCATCTGAGTTGAGCCAAGGAGAGAAAAGTATCCAGACACATGTAACAACTGTCACAAAAGCCTGAAGGTGTGAACCACTGCCATGGAGCTAGAGAACTGCAAGTCATTCTATATTATTGGACTGTAAAGTGCTAAGGGCACAGCGAGGGAGATGAAACTGAGCAGGCCAGCAGAGGACAGACCAAAAAGGACCTTACACCAGATAAGGGGTTTGAGTTTGTTGCTTTGTTGCACTGACTTCCTTAATAGTTAATGACATTCATTCATTCATCTATTCTTTTATCCATTTACTCAACCAACATTTAGTGAGCATCTCCAAGGTGCCGGCTCCAGAGAAGAAATGAGTCAGGAAGAATTCAGAGGAGGCTAGAGATGGGCCACTGTGTGGAAGCTCTTGGTCTAACAAGGACACAGAACCATCTGTAAGCTCCACAGAGATGCACAGCTCCTTTGAAGCCCAGCCTGATCTACCAACACCACCACCAGACCTTTTCTCCTCATGTTCTTGGGTGGGAGGGAAGTGTCCTGGCATCTTAATCATTCTTGGGCCTTGAATGGCCAGATAAGCCATCATAATCTGTCACATCAGCTAGAGCAAGATGAATAAAATGGATCATTGTCACTGAGGGGAAGACCTACTGAAATAATTGAAAGGAGACTTGCCTAAGAAAGAAGAGGTCTGGGAAGGCATAGAGAAAACAAAGCTTGAAGATAAATAGTACTAGCAGCAACAACCTTAAAGACCTCAGCATAGTAATGTGGAGATGACAAGGAATTCACAGCAAAAAAGGCTGGTGATTTATGGAGCGCATGCCAGGAGGGTCCAGACTGACAGCAGAGATGCTAATCATAAGCCAAAGCAGATTATCTGTCAAGGTAAGTTGCTATCTTTAAAAAAGCAAATGTTGGCAGAGCGATTGGTAGCAGGCAAAAGAGCTTCTTTCAGTCTCCCCAGGTGAGTGCCAACAGACCCAACTTGACGGTTAATCATGACATCTCCCCTAGCTCCCTAATGAACCCTGAGGTCAGACAAACTGAGAATGGCAGCACCAGGCAAAGCTAAAGGAGAGGCCCTGTCAGGCTGGTCAGCACACAGAGCCAAAATGGCTAACACACGATGGCAGGCAACCACAAGCTCTGTTTCTGTCAATGCTGCAATGTCAGGAGGGAGGGAGCATAGTGAATTCTGGCTCCTAACTCTCCCTACTTCCATTATCTGTACTTGTGAAAGGAGAGGCTAGACCATTACCTTCTTCTCAGCCCCCACCAAAGGCATGGAAACATTTGTTTGCATCTCCTGGTTTCAACTGAAAGGCAATGAGCTTTGACACCTAAGAGCCTCTTGAGTTTGAGAACTACTTAGTGGGCAGAAAGACGTGAAATGCCCAGCAAGTAAGAGTGAGGGAACTGGTGATTCCCGGAGTGTGTTCTGGCCTTGAGATTCTTCCCACCAAATCGGCTTCCATGTTTACATATAGTTTGAGAAATAGCACATACTATGTCACTCCATGAGTTGGATTCTGAGCAGGAGGAACAGCAGATACCAAGACCCTAAGGGAGGGAGGAGTGGGGCACACTGGCAGGTGCTCCAACTCAGTGTGGTCCCAGGAAGAGACACGGAAAGCACTGAAGTGCTCCCTATACCCTGCACTAGCCTAACCCACTTCCATCCCTTCTTCACCAGCAGAGCACAGTTTTGTTATGGAAAGAAAAAAGAAAAAATTAGGCAATGCAGCTCACTGAGCCTTACTAGAATTTCACAACAGGGGTTTGCTCTCCTAGATTGCAGATCAGAACTAAACTTTGCAGGCCCAAAGAATGGTAGGTTTCCTATACTACAAGTTCTGCTCATGTGATATCTCAGACTTGAGTTAACTATCTCAGTGAATTATTACAAAGGCTCTTACAGCCACCTACATTTGACCTATGATCTTGCACAGACATTAAAACAAAGGTCTCTGAACAAGAGCGCCCCCACTCTGCCTGTCACCAAAAGATATCCTTGGTAGTCACTTGGGAAATATCTCTTTGGACTTGGGAACAACGACCTCCAGCATCATTTTGGAATTTTATCCATCTGTACTAGAGGAACTTCTGTATTTTTTTCACCATGAGCAAAGTATTTGTAGCTTTGGAATTGGATAGTGGGGTTGAAATTACACAACTACATGGCTGTGTGGCCCGAGGCAAGTTAATCTCCAAGCCCCAGTTTTCTGATCTGCACAATAGGGCTGTAGCTGGAGTTTACAAATCCCTGTTCTAGCACTCTGAGGTCAACAGAGCTCATCTGTCTCCTCCTCTGTCCTGCTGTCTCTGTTTAACTTTTTTTCCCAGTGACCAATTAATAACTGGTCATCACATACAGATTCCAAAGAGAGAACATTTGGAAGATGGTACCTTATCTGGTTGACGTTATCTAGCAAAGTTTTACAACAATCCCTGCCAACGCTGAAGGTCTTGCCCGCTCCCCTGGTCACTGGGAGAGAATGTGGTCACCTACACATAAGACGTTGGGCCATGGGTTTGGCAGGCATAATGGACCGTGCCCCAGGCATTCTGTTTGATGGTTAGCCAAACCACTATGGGTTTGGGTAGTTTTCCTTTGCAGGACAGCTGGAGTAAACCATAGATTCTAAACCTCCCAACACAGATTTCATCCTAAAACATTTGCTTTCCAAGCGAGGCGTTAACATTCAAGATGATTGCCCTCAGCTCAAAGTTGGCTCTCAGCCTGGATTTTGTGTTCTCTCACTGTAGGTTTTCTGAAATTCATAGCAATTATTCTCAAAAAACTTGCAGTTATTCATTCTTCTCTCCACTCAAGTCCTGTGGTTATAAGACGGGGTTGAGAATTGGCAGCACCTGACAGCCAAACTAGTCACCTGCTAAGTTTGACCAGAGGAACACTGCCACCCCATCCCCAGGTCCCTGAGGATCCAGAAGGGTCTTCACAGCATCCATGCATCCTTCTCCTGTTGTACCCTTCTTTCCCTCTTGGAAATCTCCCCTCTATAAGCCAGGCCCAAGCCAATGAGTATGTCCTATTTCTGGCCACAGAAATTGTTTCAGCAGTGGGCATACCACCCAACCAGAGCCAATGTGGTGTGATGGCCCTGTGTGAATAAATACAATGACACTCTGTTTAAGAAAGGGGCAGAAGCTGCTCCTCCTCACTGTTGCGGTATCTCCTTAAAACCGTAATAGTGGCCAGACCTTGTAGGCAGGAGTTAGATAAACCCAGTCTCCAGATTTTACAGTACAAGGTCACAGGCCTTCTGACTCTGGAAACTGTAAGCACATACCTCCAAAACTGCCTCAAGAGTCTCTCATGAGGTGTACAGGAGGCTATTACAAGGTACATCCATTTGTCTCTCAAAGAGGTAAAAGAAGTTTTCATTTTTACTTTTTCTACTTTACTGTATAAAGTGTGTGAAATTCTGCCCAGATTTTGTAGTCTGGCTCATGCATACTCAAGAATAAATCAGGTTTGCTCCCTCCTCTATATTGGCATTTGGGGCAGGGGGTGCGGGGGTCTTTTTCTTAGAAGGATTTTTAATTTCCCCAACAGCCCTTTTGTTGGAAGTGCTGACACAAAGACTCTCTTCTCCAGACTTGAAGCTGGAAGGATGAATTACAGCCATTTTTACACCCTGAGGGGAGAAGCTACTTGAGAATGGTCTTACACCAAAGAATTGGAGCCAGGAACAGGAAGGAAGAAGCAAGGTCATGATGGCTTCACCTGAGTCCCTGGGTCCATCCCTGCCTGATTATCCCTGAACTTTGTCATTTTGTAAGCCAAAATATTCCCTTTTTGATCAGTAAATTTGGTGTAGTTTTCTATCTTTTGCAAGAGAAAGCATCCTAGCTGAGTTTATGCCCAATTACTATAAGTATTTTAAGTGTTTTTCACTTGAATCTTGAAATATAGCTGTGGTATAATAAAACTCTGAGTCCCTGAATCAGGAAAGCTATCAAGGAAAAGCCTTAACCTCTTACTTGAATCCCTTGTATAATTCTGTCACTAGGCAGCTGTCCAGCCATTGTGTGCTCACACCCAGTATGGGGATCTTGCTGCCTCTAAATCAGCCCATTCCACTCCATGCAGCCCTACCTGCCCATGAGCCCTTCCTCAGGCCTCCCTTACCTTCCGCCATCAAGTCAACTATGGACCACAGGGAACAGGTGCACATCTCTTTCCTCCAGGGCCCTCTAAATCAAACTCAGGTCTCACATCTCTCTAAATAAATATGCTCTTCTCCAGGCTAAATTTCTGTTATTTATGCACCTGGTACACAATCATTTCTTATTTAAAACCAAATCAATAAATGGGTAGTGCCTCCTTTAATGAAGGCTGATGAACAGAAATCCAGTTTTGCTTTATTGTGGTGTCAACCGTCTCAACATCTTACAAGTGGCATCCTACAAATGCATCAGACCAATGGCCTGGGTTCTTGGTAGGCAATTACCTGGAATATCAAGTTCAAGGATGGAGAAGAATATTGTGGAAAATTGTGCTTTGGTTAGGAAGCTGGAACTCGCTGGTCTCCATTACAGCCCCAGGCACAAAGAGGCTCATGTGGGCCTGTAAGTGAACCAAAGATGTACTAGGGGTTGTGCAGCAAGTGAAGCAGCTTGGGCCCAGTGGCTCTGTGTCTCTCTCCAATGAGGAAGACGAAAGATCCAAAAGGCTGTAATTGACAAGGAACACAAACTTTAGAGCCAGGGGGTCTCTATTTGAATTTCAATTCTTCCTCTTACCATTTGAGTTTGAGTGCAATATGTAACCTCTCTGTATCCCCTTCCTTAGCAGAGGAAATTACCATCTGCCTCAGGTGTGTCATTATTTAAGCTCTTAAACCATTATTTGGTACACCATGTTGAAAAAAATACTCATAGCAGTTGTTAACAATAATATCATCATTACGACGTTCTGACTTCTTGTGGCTTCTGTCCCCATGAGTGCCCCTCTCAAGGAATGAGTTTAATGGCTCACCCGTGGAAGGAGTAGAAAGTACTGTCAACAAATCCAATGACACACCTGAAAATGCTCTTGAGGTTATGCCCTACATATTTTTCCTCCAAAACTGCACATCAATCATATTATTATACAAGAGCAGAGTTATTTCTACAAAGGAAGGCAGAAATGTAGTCATTCACAAAACAAGCCCTTGACTTTACCTTTACTGGCTTGAAGGTTCTCATACCAGGCTTCCTTACATTGGGGTGTACCTGTGTGGTTGCCCAGTAAATGTTCTACCCGGAATGGTGGCAACTGTTGATGAGTACCTGGGTATTGAGGCTTTTGGACATGAGAGAAGCTTTGGTTCTTCCTGCCTAGTTGTCCACAATTCTCAGGCTAATTCTAGGTGGTAGAGTGAGGTCAAACACTAACATCAAGCCTTTCTTAACATGGGCAGTCCAAAGGAGGTCAGGAATAACTAGAATTGAGCTCAGAACTCGGGGCATCAACTAGGTCAAGAAAGAGAGAGGCCGTATGGAAAGTGTTGAATGTTGTAAACCTGTGCCCCATTAAGGGCATTATGTAAGAGTAGTCCTGGAAGAGTCTTCATCCAAGTGTAGTGTCTTCTCTGAGATTGCTTCTAGGTGGGAAGAGCTGTGCACAGTCCCAGTCTAACTGTGAATTAACCATGAGACCTCAACAACTTACCACACAGCTCTCACCTGTGAAATGAGAAAGCTGGGATAGACCAATTGTTTGCATTTTAGGGTGCCCAGGGTTTTGATCACCAGCCAGGAAAGAGTCAAGAACCTACAGCAACTGTCTGTACTCAAGGAGGCTCCCAGCAGCAGAAGACTCCAAAGTCAACTGCATAGAGTCAGCCTAGCTTTGGTTTCTCTGCTTGACCCTTAGAGTCTTCAAACACAGCACCTTGGACAGGTCTATGAACAGACAGGTGAAAACTAATATCTGAGGAACACCATATCACCTGGGGGGTTCCTTTGCTTTGTGGTGATTAAAAATAGTGTAAGGACTTCCCTGGTGGTCCAGTGGTTAAGAATCCACCTTCCAATACAGGGGATGAAGGCTCAGTCCTTCGTTTAAGGAACTAAGATCCCACATGCCATGGAGCAACTAAGCCCGCATGCTCTGGAGCCTGCGCGCCACAACTAGAGTGCCCGCATTCGGCAACTAGAGAGAAGACCGTGCGCAACAATGAAGATACTGCCTGCCGCAACTAAGACCCAATGCAGCCAAAAAAATAAATATTAAAAATATAAAACCTTCATAAATATGCCACCCCAGCTTTCAAATGGACAATTGCCATTGGGCTCAATGGGTGCCATTTCATTTTAAATAAATAAATAAACAAAAAAATAAAAATAGTATAGAAATCTTTAGCAGGATTATTGCTAATATAGCAATAGTTCTGATTGAGAAGTGTAACCAAAATTGAGACTTCCAGGACTGAAAAAGAGCTTTCCAACACCAATTAATAGACAGTTGGGTAATGTCATAATCAATGTTGCTAGAGTGGTTATTAAAATAGCATAATTATGTTAAGTAGTTTGTAAAAAAAGAGAGAGAAAGAGAGAGCAATGGAACACACTTGTGGCATGAACTGGTAGGTAATTGTGCCAATAATTTATGCCAATAACTCTTCACAGCCTCCATCAAGTCAAATTACTGATTGCTAACGGTCATGACCATAAGCTAATTTGACAGCTGTTTAAAAAAAAGTGATAGAGAATCGAGGACAGTCACAGAGACCTCTGGGACAACATTAAACCCACCAACATTCGAATTATAGGGGTCCCAGAAGAAGAGAAAAAGAAAGGGACTGAGAAAATATTTGAAGAGATTATAGTTGAAAACTTCCCTAATATGGGAAAGGAATAGTCAATTAAGTCCAGGAAGCACAGAGAGTCCCATACAGGATAAATCCAAGGAAAAACATACCAAAACACATATTAATCAAACTATCAAAAATTAAGTACAAAAAAAAATATTAAAAGCAGCAAGGGAAAAACAACAAATGACATACAAGGGAATACCCATTAGGGTAACAGGTAATCATTCAGCAGAAACTCTGCAAGCCAGAAGGGAGTGGCAGGACATATTTAAAGTGATGAGAGGGAAAAACCTACAACCAGGATTACTCTAACCAGCAAGGATCTCATTCAGATTTGACGGAGAAATTAAAACATTTACAGACAAGCAAAAGCTAAGAGAATTCAGCACCACCAAACCAGCTTTACAACAAATGCTAAAGGAACTTCTTCAGGAAGGAAACACAAGAGAAGGAAAAGACCTACAATAATAAACCCAAAACAATTAAGAAAATGGTCATAGGAACATAGATATCAATAATTACCTTAAATGTAAATGGATTAAATGCTCCAACCAAAAGACATAGACTGCCTGAATGGATCCAAAAACAAGACCCATATATATGCTGTCTTCCAGAGACACACTTCAAACCTAGGGACACATACAGACTGAAAGTAGGGGGATGGAAAAAGATACTCCATGAAAATGTGAATCTAAAGAAAGCTGGGGTAGCAATTCTCATATTACACAAAATAGATTTTAAAATAAAGACTGTTACAAGAGACAAAGAAGGACACTACATATTGATCAAGGGACCAATCCAAGAAGAAGATATAACAATTGTATATATTTATGCACCCAACATGGGAGCACCTCAGTACATAAGGCAACTGCTAACAGCCATAAAAGGGGAAATCGACAGTAACACAATCATAGTAGGGGACTTTAACACCCCACTTTCACCAAAGGACAGATCATCCAAAATGAGAATAAATAAAGAAACACGAGCTTTCAATGATACATTAAACAAGATGGACTTAATTGATATTTATAGGACATTCCATCCAAAATCAACAGAATACACTTTCTTCTCAAGTGCTCATGGAACATTCTCCAGGATAGATCATATCTTGGGTCACAAACCAAGCCTTGGTAAATTTAAGAAAATTGAAATCGTATCAAGTATCTTTTCCAACCACAACACTATGAGACTAGATATCAATTACACGAAAAAATCTGTAAAAAATACAGACACATAGAGGCTAAACAATACACTACTAAATAACCAAGAGATCACTGAAGAAATCAAAGGGAAGTCAAAAAATACCTAGAAATAAATGACAATAAACACACGATGACACAAAACCTATGGGATGTAGCAAAAGCAGTTCTAAGAGGGAAGTTGATAGCAATACAATCCTACCTCAAGAAACAAGAAACATCTCAAATAAACAACCTAACCTTACACCTAAAGCAATTAGAGAAAGAAGAACAAGAAAACTCCAAAGTTAGCAGAGGGAAAGAGATCATAAAGATCACATCAGAAATAAATGAAAAAGAAATGAAGGAAACTATAGCAAAGATCAATAAAACTAAAAGCTGGTTCTTTGAGAAGATAAACAAAAGTGATAAACCATTAGCCAGACTCATCAAGAAAAAAGAGGGGAAGACTCAAATCAATAGAATTAAAAATCAAAAAGGGGAAGTAACAACCGACACTGCAGAAATACAAAGGATCATGAGAGATTACTACAAGCAACTTTATGCCAATAAAATGGGCACCTGGAAGAAATGGACAAATTCTTAGAAAAGCACAACCTTCTGAGACTGAACCAGAAAAAAATAGAAAATATAAACAGACCAATCACAAGCACTGAAATTGAAACTCTAATCAAAAATCTTCCAGCAAATAAAAGCCCAGGACCAGATGGCTTCACAGGCGAATTCTAGCAAACATTTAGAGAAGAGCTAACACCTATCCTTCTCAAACTCTTCCAAAATATAGCAGAGGGAGGAACACTCCCAAACTCATTCTATGAGGCCACCATCACCCTGATACCAAAACCAGACAAAGATATCACACAAAAAAGAAAATTACAGGCCAATATCACTGAGGAATATACATGCAAAAATCCTCAACAAAATACTAGCAAACATGGTCCAACAGCACATTAAAAGGATCATACACCATGATCAAGTGAGGTTTACCCCAGGAATGGAAGGATTCTTCAATATATGCAAATCAATCAATGTGATAAACCATATTAACAAACTGAAGGAGAAAAACCATATGATCATCTCAATAGATACAGAAAAAGCTTTTGACAAAATTCAACACCCATTTATGATAAAAACCCTCCAGAAAGTAGGCATAGAGGGAACTTACCTCAACATAATAAAGGCCATATACGACAAACATACAGCCAACATTGTTCTCAATGGTGAAAAACTGAAACCATTTCCACTAAGATCAGGAACAAGACAAGGTTGCCCACTCTCACCACTGTTACTCAACAAGTTTTGGAAGTTTTAGCCACAGCAATGAGAGAAGAAAAAGAAACAAAAAGAATCCAAATCAGAAAAGAAGAAGTAAAACTGTCACTGTTTGCAGATGACATGATACTCTACATAGAGAATCCTAAAGATGCTACCAGAGAACTAATAGAGCTAATCAATGAATTTGGTAGAGTAGCAGGATACAAAATTAATGCACAGAAATCTCTTGCATTCCTATACACTAATGATGAAAACTCTGAAAGAGAAATTAAGGAAACACTCCCATTTATCACTGCAACAAAGAGAATAAAATACCTAGGAATAAACATACCTAAGGAGGTAAAAGACCTGTACTCAGAAAATTATAAGACACTGATGAAAGAAATTAAAGATGATACAAACAGATGGAGACATATACCATGTTCTTGGATTGCAAGAACCAACATTATGAAAATGGCTATACTACCCAAAGCAATCTACAGATTCAATGCAATCCCTATCAATCTACCAATGGCGTTTTTCACAGAACTAGAACAAAAAATTTCACAATTTGTATGGAAACACAAAAGACCCCGAATAGCCAAAGCAATCTTGAGAAAGAAAAATGGAGCTGGAGGAATCAGGCCCCCTGACTTCAGACTATACTACAAAGCTACAGTAATCAAGACAGCATGGTACTGGCACAAAAACAGAAATATAGATCAATGGAACAGGATAGAAAGCCCAGAGATAAACCCACGCACATATGGTCACCTTATCTTTGATAAAGGAGGCAAGAATATACAATGGAGAAAAGACAGCCTCTTCAATAAGTGGTGCTGGGAAAACTGGACAGCTACATGTAAAAGAATGAAATTAGAACACTCCCTAACACCATACACAAAAATAAACTCCAAATGGATTAAAGACCTAAATGTAAGGTCAGACACTATAAAACTCTTGGAGGAAAACATAGGCAGAACACTCTATGACATAAATCACAGCAAGATCCTTTTTGACCCACCTCCTAGAGAAATGGAAATAAAGACAAAAATAAACAAATGGGACCTAATGAAACTTAAAAGTTTTTGCACAGCAAAGGAAACCATAAACAAGACGAAAACAGAACCCTCAGAATGGGAGAAAATATTTGCAAATGAAGCAACTGACAAAGGATTAATCTCCAAAATTTACAAGCAGCTCATGAAGCTCAATATCAAAAAAAAAAAAAAAAAACAAAACAACCCAATCCAAAAATGGGCAGAAGACCTAAATAGATATGTCTCCAGAGAAGATATACAGATTGCCAACAAACACATGAAAGGGTGCTCATCATCACTAATCATTAGGGAAATGCACATCAAAACTATAATGAGGTATCACCTCACACCGGTCAGAATGGCCATCATCAAAAAATCTACAAACAATAAATGCTGGAGATTGACACAGCCACTATGGAGAACAGTATGGAGGTTCCTTGAAAAATTAAAAACAGAACTACCATACGACCCAGCAATCCCACTACTGGGCATATATCCTGAGAAAACCATAATTCAAAGTCATGTACCACAATGTTCATTGCAGCTCTATTTACACTATCCAGGACATGGAATCAACCTAAGTGTCCATCGACAGATGAATGGATAAAGAAGATGTGGCACATATATACAATGGAATATTTATTACTCAGCCATAAAAAGAAACGAAATTGAGTTATTTGTTGTGAGGTGGATGGACCTAGAGTCTGTCATACAGAGTGAAGTAAGTCAGAAAGAGAAAAACAAATACCGTATGCTAACACATATATATGGAATCAAAAACAAAAACAAAAACGTCATGAAGAACCTAAGGACAGGATGGGAGTAAAGACACAGACCTACCAGAGAATGGACTTGAGTACACGTGGAGGGGGAAGGGTAAGCTGGGACAAAGTGAGAGAGTGGCATGGACATATATACACTACCAAATGTAAAATAGATAGCTAGTGGGAAGTAGCCACATAACGCACGGAGATCAGCTCGGTGGTTTGTGACCACCTAGAGGGGTGGGATAGGGCGGGTGGGAGGGAGGGAGACGCAAGAGGGAAGTGATATGGGGATATATGTATATGTATAGCTGATTCACTTTGTTTTAAAGCAGAAACTAACACACCATTGTAAAGCAATTATACCCAAAAAAGATGTCAAAAAACAAAAACAAAAAAGTGATAGGACAGGATAGTCCCTGGACTAAATACAAAGGGGCAGAGGAACAAAGTACAAAATGGCAGTTAGCCATATTAAATTCTGATTTCACTTTAGGAGGCCTGGCTGAAGACAAATTTTAGAACTTTCAGAACCAGAATCTACCCCTGTGGTCTTCTAGGACCAAGCTTTTGTATTTTCTGTTGGTCACTTCAAGTTTTTCCCTTCAAAATCAAATACCATACTGAGTGAAGTAAGTCAGACAGAGAAAAACAAATATTATATGATATCACTTATATGTGGAATCTAAAAAATGATACAAATGAACTTATTTACAAAACAGAAATAGAGTCACAGATGTAGAAAACAAACCTATGGTTACCGGGGGGAAAGGGGGGTGAGGGATAAATTAGGAGATTCGGATTGACATATACGCACTGCTATATATAAAATAGATAACTAATAAGGATCTGCTCTGTAGCACAGGGAACTCTAACCATTACCCTGCGATGACCTACAGTATATGGGAAAAGAATCTTAAAAAGAGTGGATATATGTATATATATAACTGATTCACTTTACTGTACCCCTTAAACTAACACAACATTGTAAATCAACTACACTCCAATAAAATTTTTTTTAAAAAGAGAAAAAAAGAAAAAAGAAAAAAAATTTTAAGGAGAAAAAATAGTCATATGCCTTAGAGGAACCACGAGGGATGACCCAATTGAGTTGTGCCTGTGATAGGTTGTGCAGAGTGTTTTGTAGGCAGCTTTCTCTCCATTAGTATATCAAGAATATCCTTATGCTAAATTACTCTGTAGAGGGGATATAATTTGTATTAAGAAAAGCACATAGATTCATTTGTGTGAAAAAATGCTGGAATAACACACATGCAAATATTAAGAGTGTTTATCTTTGGGTAATATTTTGGTGATTTTGCTTTTCTGTGCTTTCAAGGTTTCCTTATTTTGTATTAGGAAAAAACCATATAAATAAAATGCTGTCTTTAACTTTTCAGGTAATATATAAAAATGTTTTACACTTTATACTATAACTGCTTTCCTCCCATGAAAAGTTTCATTATCAATAAAAGAAAAATATGAGATCTTAAATGATCTTCCCCTGTTCCACTTTCAAGTCAATCAAAGATCAATTCCCCAACTCCTTCTCTTTGAGTCCAATAAATAAAAGGAAACTGCCCAAAGGTATAAAACCCACGATCTGCATCTACAGCATTTACTGTTGGGATTTTTCGTTTTCTTATTAATCCACCTCTTATTGCTTCCCTTTCCTCCCCCAGAAAGCATTAACTCCTGGGCATAGCCCTGCATCTTTTTCCTGACAGTTCTGCACAGATTCCTCATCTTATTTGGCTACAAAAGCCAAACTACATTTATTATTGATGTTGTATCTACTCACTCACTCAACTCAATAGTTAACTATATTTTCCAGGAACAACCATTTCAGCCAAGTAAAGTTAAGTGGTGAGGGCAAGTGACAAATACACCCTTTTCCTTACATAATAAGATTTATACTGGCCTTCGCACTGAGTATCACCCATTCCTGGAACGCAGAAGTGATGTGGTGGCTGGAGAAACAGCACTTCCCTTTGGCCCTCCGCCTCCTCATTCTCATATACCTGTAATCCTTCCTTTGTCAGTCAAACAACCTGCAACCTTTTTCTTTCTTGTAACCTCAGAGTGACTTCTGTGTTTCAAAAGGCCAGATCCCAAAGTCCTTCTGTTTTGCAGACTCTGTTGGAGAGTCCCCACTGGCCACTAGATGAAATTGTGTGTTTCCAAGTGTTTTGGATCAGATATACAGGCACTGGTTGACTAGAGGCAAAACAGGGCCTGGAGGTTGCTCTATTTTATTTCCTTGCACCTAATTCACCAATTATATGGCAACTCTAGACTGAATCCAGCATATGGAAGCCAGAAATAGAGCTCTAAATTCATTTCAGGTTCTTTGATCTAATTCTTTCTGGAAAACATAGGCTGCCCTTAGGCCAGAGAGTCACAGTTTTAGCCTCACATTAGAATTCATTGGGGGCTTCTATTTTTTTTTAACATATTTATTGGAGTATAATTGCTTTACAATGGTGTGTTCATTTCTGCTGTATAACAAAGTGAATCATCTATACGTATACATATATCCCCATATCTCCTCCTTCTTGCATCTCCCTCCCACCCTCCCTATCCTACCCCTCTAGGTGGACACAAAGCACGGAGCTGATTTCCCTGTGCAATGCAGCTGCTTCCCGCTAGCTATCTATTTTACATTTGGTAGTGTATATATGTCCATGCCACTCTCTTACTTCGTCCCAGCTTACCCTTTCCCCTCCCTGTGTCCTCATGTCCATTTTCTACGTCTGCATCTTTATTCCCATCCTGTCCTTAGGTTCTTCATGACGTTTTTGTTTTTGTTTTTGTTTTTGATTCCATATATATATGTTAGCATACGGTATTTGTTTTTCTCTTTCTGACTTACTTCACTCTGTATGACAGACTCTAGGTCCATCCACCTCACAACAAATAACTCAATTTCGTTTCTTTTTATGGCTGAGTAATAAATATTCCATTGTATATATGTGCCACATCTTCTTTATCCATTCATCTGTCGATGGACACTTAGGTTGATTCCATGTCCTGGATAGTGTAAATAGAGCTGCAATGAACATTGTGGTACATGACTTTTTGAATTATGGTTTTCTCAGGATATATGCCCAGTAGTGGGATTGCTGGGTCGTATGGTAGTTCTATTTTAAATTTTTCAAGGAACCTCCATACTGTTCTCCATAGTGGCTGTGTCAATTTACATTCCCACCAACAGTGCAAGAGTGTTCCCTTTACTTCACACCCTCTCCAGCATTTATTGTTTGTAGATTTTTTGATGATGGCCATTCTGACCGGTGTGAGGTGGTACCTCATTATAGTTTTGATGTGCATTTCCCTAATGATTAGTGATGATGAGCACCCTTTCATGTGTTTGTTGGCAATCTGTATATCTTCTCTGGAGACATATCTATTTAGGTCTTCTGCCCATTTTTGGATTGGTTGTTTTTTTTTTTTTTTTTTTATATTGAGCTGCATGAGCTGCTTGTAAATTTTGGAGATTAATCCTTTGTCAGTTGCTTCATTTGCAAATATTTTCTCCCATTCTGAGGGTTCTGTTTTCGTCTTGTTTATGGTTTCCTTTGCTGTGCAAAAGCTTTTAAGTTTCATTAGGTCCCATTTGTTTATTTTTGTTTTTATTTCCATTTCTCTAGGAGGTGGGTCAAAAAGGATCTTGCTGTGATTTATGTCATAGAGTGTTCTGCCTATGTTTTCCTCCAAGAGTTTTATAGTGTCTGGCCTTACATTTAGGTCTTTAATCCATTTGGAGTTTATTTTTGTGTATGGTGTTAGGGAGTGTTCTAATTTCATTCTTTTACATGTAGCTGTCCAGTTTTCCCAGCACCACTTGTTGAAGAGGCTGTCTTTTCTCCATTGTATATTCTTGCCTCCTTTATCAAAGATAAGGTGACCATATGTGCGTGGGTTTATCTCTGGGCTTTCTATCCTGTTCCATTGATCTATATTTCTGTTTTTGTGCCAGTACCATGCTGTCTTGATTACTGTAGCTTTGTAGTATAGTCTGAAGTCAGGGGGCCTGATTCCTCCAGCTCCATTTTTCTTTCTCAAGATTGCTTTGGCTATTCGGGGTCTTTTGTGTTTCCATACAAATTGTGAAATTTTTTGTTCTAGTTCTGTGAAAAACGCCATTGGTAGATTGATAGGGATTGCATTGAATCTGTAGATTGCTTTGGGTAGTATAGCCATTTTCATAATGTTGGTTCTTGCAATCCAAGAACATGGTATATGTCTCCATCTGTTTGTATCATCTTTAATTTCTTTCATCAGTGTCTTATAATTTTCTGAGTACAGGTCTTTTACCTCCTTAGGTATGTTTATTCCTAGGTATTTTATTCTCTTTGTTGCAGTGATAAATGGGAGTGTTTCCTTAATTTCTCTTTCAGAGTTTTCATCATTAGTGTATAGGAATGCAAGAGATTTCTGTGCATTAATTTTGTATCCTGCTACTCTACCAAATTCATTGATTAGCTCTATTAGTTCTCTGGTAGCATCTTTAGGATTCTCTATGTAGAGTATCATGTCATCTGCAAACAGTGACAGTTTTACTTCTTCTTTTCTGATTTGGATTCTTTTTGTTTCTTTTTCTTCTCTCATTGCTGTGGCTAAAACTTCCAAAACTTGTTGAGTAACAGTGGTGAGAGTGGGCAACCTTGTCTTGTTCCTGATCTTAGTGGAAATGGTTTCAGTTTTTCACCATTGAGAACAATGTTGGCTGTATGTTTGTCGTATATGGCCTTTATTATGTTGAGGTAAGTTCCCTCTATGCCTACTTTCTGGAGGGTTTTTATCATAAATGGGTGTTGAATTTTGTCAAAAGCTTTTTCTGTATCTATTGAGATGATCATATGGTTTTTCTCCTTCAGTTTGTTAATATGGTTTATCACATTGATTGATTTGCATATATTGAAGAATCCTTCCATTCCTGGGGTAAACCTCACTTGATCATGGTGTATGATCCTTTTAATGTGCTGTTGGACCATGTTTGCTAGTATTTTGTTGAGGATTTTTGCATGTATATTCCTCAGTGATATTGGCCTGTAATTTTCTTTTTTGTGTGATATCTTTGTCTGGTTTTGGTATCAGGGTGATGGTGGCCTCATAGAATGAGTTTGGGAGTGTTCCTCCCTCTGCTATATTTTGGAAGAGTTTGAGAAGGATAGGTGTTAGCTCTTCTCTAAATGTTTGCTAGAATTCGCCTGTGAAGCCATCTGGTCCTGGGCTTTTATTTGCTGGAAGATTTTTGATTAGAGTTTCAATTTCAGTGCTTGTGATTGGTCTGTTTATATTTTCTATTTTTTTCTGGTTCAGTCTCAGAAGGTTGTGCTTTTCTAAGAATTTGTCCATTTCTTCCAGGTGCCCATTTTATTGGCATAAAGTTGCTTGTAGTAATCTCTCATGATCCTTTGTATTTCTGCAGTGTCGGTTGTTACTTCCCCTTTTTGATTTTTAATTCTATTGATTTGAGTCTTCCCCTCTTTTTTCTTGATGAGTCTGGCTAATGGTTTATCACTTTTGTTTATCTTCTCAAAGAACCAGCTTTTAGTTTTATTGATCTTTGCTATAGTTTCCTTCATTTCTTTTTCATTTATTTCTGATGTGATCTTTATGATCTCTTTCCCTCTGCTAACTTTGGAGTTTTCTTGTTCTTCTTTCTCTAATTGCTTTAGGTGTAAGGTTAGGTTGTTTATTTGAGATGTTTCTTGTTTCTTGAGGTAGGATTGTATTGCTATCAACTTCCCTCTTAGAACTGCTACATCCCATAGGTTTTGTGTCATCGTGTTTTTATTGTCATTTGTTTCTAGGTATTTTTTGACTTCCCCTTTGATTTCTTCGGTGATCTCTTGGTTATTTAGTAGTGTATTGTTTAGCCTCTATGTGTCAGTATTTTTTACGGATTTTTTCGTGTAATTGATATGTAGTCTCATAGCGTTGTGGTTGGAAAAGATACTTGATATGATTTCAATTTTCTTAAATTTACCAAGGTTTGATTTGTGACCCAAGATATGATCTATCCTGGAGAATGTTCCATGAGCACTTGAGAAGAAAGTGTATTCTGTTGATTTTGGATGGAATGTCCTATAAATATCAATTAAGTCCATCTTGTTTAATGTATCATTGAAAGCTCGTGTTTCTTTATTTATTTTCATTTTGGATGATCTGTCCTTTGGTGAAAGTGGGGTATTAAAGTCCCCTACTATGATTGTGTTACTGTTGATTTCCCCTTTTATGGCTGTTAGCATTTGCCTTATGTACTGAGGTGCTCCTATGTTGGGTGCATAAATATTTACAATTGTTATATCTTCTTCTTGGATTGATCCCTTGATCATTATGTAGTGTCCTTCTTTGTCTCTTGTAACAGTCTTTATTTTAAAATCTATTTTGTCTGATATGAGAATTGCTACCCCAGCTTTCTTTTGATTTACATTTTCATGGAATATCTTTTTCCATCCCCCTACTTTCAATCTGTATGTGTCCCTAGGTTTGAAGTGGGTCCCTAGGTTTGAAGACAGCATATATATGGGTCTTGTTTTTGGATCCATTCAGGCAGTCTATGTCTTTTGGTTGGAGCATTTAATCCATTTTGTTGGGGGCTTTAAATAATCCCAATGCCTAAGTTACTTCCATACCATTTTTTTTAATGCATCCAAAAGCGTTTTTTGTTTTTTTGTTGTTGTTTTTTTTTTTTGTTTTTAGCACATGTATATGTAATGTAAGCCCTGAGAGTTGTGGGGGTTTTCTTGTTTCTTAGTTTGTTTGTTTGTTTTTCCAGAATGCAAGTGCCTGACTTAAGCTTTGATTGCCAAGGTATCCATTTCAAAGAGGCATCCACTACATAGCAGGCAATCTCTAATAAATATATGACTAGATAAAGAGCAGGCCAGTTGCCTTCCTCCACTGAGGCTCCTTTATTTTAGAGATCTTGTCTTTTTGATAACAACCATTCTAATAAGTGTGAAATGATATCTCTTTGTGATTTTGATTTGCATTTCCCTGATGATTAATGATTTTGAGCATCTTTTCATAGACCTGTTGGCCATCTGTATGTCTCTTTTGGAAAGATGTTTATTCAGATCTTCTGCCCATTTTTTAATCAGATTGTTTATTTTTTTGCCATTGAGTTGTATGAGTTCTTTATATATTTTGGATATTAGCCCCTTATCAGATATATGATTTGCAAATATTTTCTCCTATTCAATAGGTTTTCTTTTCATTTTTTTTTTGGTGGTTTCCTTTGCTGTGCAGAAGCTTTTTAGTGTGATGTAATCTCACTTATTTTATTTTTGCTTTTGTTGCTTTTGCTTTTGGTTCAGATTAAAAATATCATTGCCAAGACCTATGTAAAGGAATTTGCTCAACAGGAATCCGAGGCCATTGAAGTTACAGTCTCTGGGAGTGGACCAGATGTCAGTGGTTTTTAAAGTTCTCAGATGATTCTAATGAGCAAACAATTTTGAGAACCACTTCCCTAGGCAAATCCTTTCATGAAAAGTATAGGAAAACCTCCTGGTGGTTTCCCTCACAATAGAAAAATTGACTCCTTCCCTTGGACCACTTTCCCTACATATTGGGAAATGTCCATTCTTCCCATAAAGCCCATTGAATTTAATTCTTCCCTAATAATTTTTTTAACTTTGATGAATAATTGACAAATATAACTGTATATATTTAAAGTGTACAACATGATGATTTGATATACTTATACACTGTCAAATGATTATCAAGGTAAAGATAACACATCCATCACCTCAAATAGTTAACTTTGTTTGGGGGGGGCAGTGAGAATACTTAAGATCTACTCTCAGGAACTTTCAAAATATACAAGATCTTATTATTATTATTATTTTTTAAAAGTTCTTTGCTGTTTATCTGAAATTCAAATTTTAATAGGTAGCCTCTATTTTTTGTTTTTTTTTTTTAAGTAACTTTTTTTTTTTTTTTTTTTATGGCTGTGTTGGGTCTTCGTTTCTGTGCGAGGGCTTTCTCTAGTTGTGGCAAGCGGGGGCCACTCTTCATCATGGTGCGTGGGCCTCTCACTATTGCGGCCTCTCTTGTTGCAGAGCACAGGCTCCAGACGTGCAGGCTCAGTAGTTGTGGCTCACGGGCCCAGTTGCTCCACGACATGTGGGATCTTCCCAGATCAGGGCTCGAACCCGTGTCCCCTGCATTAGCAGGCAGATTCTCAACCACTGCGCCACCAGGGAAGCCCACAAGGTCTTATTATTAACTGTAGACACCATGCTGTACATTAGATCCTCAGAACTTATCCTTCTAACTGAAAATTTGTATCCTTCAACCTACATTATCCCATTTCCCTGTCCCCCAGCCCATTCTACTCTGTTTCTCTATGAAATTGACTTTTTTTAAGATCACACATATCACATTTTAATTAAAGCTAAAATTAAATAAAACTTAAAATTCAATTCTAGATATAGTAGTCACATTTCCAGTGCTCAGTAACTGTATGTGGCTAGTGGCTACAACATTAGCACAGATTTTTGAACATTTCCTTCATTGCAGAGAGTTCCATCAGACAGCTCTGGTCTAGATAATAGTACATAATTATGTGACAAGATGCAAATGAATTTTCTGCAATTACTCTCCTTCCTTCTTCCCTTCATATTTGAATGAATGAAAACCTGTGATTTAGGATTCATGAGTAATACAACTAAATAAGTGGTAAATGTATTGTTTTTAATCTTTCTAGAAAACAATGACTAAATGCAAAAATTACTCTACCCAGAGCTGTATCTTTATAGGACTTTTATAAATATCTAATGACTAATATCCAAAAAAATTGACCAATGACAAATACTAGTCAATGTTTAATATTAATTAATAGGAGGGACAAAACTGATCTTCAAAGTGAGATAATAAGTCAGGAAAAATGTCTACCCAGATAGTCAAGCAATGTAATTTCATGTTTTTCAAATTACAAAGTAAAACAGGCCTACTGTAAAATAATACTAAAAACTGTGTAAAGAAAGAACCTAACCATCTCCCTCTCCCAAGCCCTGAGCTGTGACCCACCCTACCAGCACAGCAGGCACTTCCACACCCTCCTCTCTGCTCATGCAAACATGTCAAAGCAACAATATACATATAGAGGGTGTTTTTTTGTTTGTTCTTTTACCAAGAAAACCATGTTATACAGTTTACTTTGCAATGTTCTTTTCACTTAGCAAAATGTCATAGACATCCCTATGTGTCTATAGATATGGCTATAACTCAATTTTCCCCAATCTCTTTCTGCATATAGACTGATTTATGCATATACACATATATTCATGTGTATGTATGTATATACATATATATATATGCATGTATATAATTTTACAAAATGGGCTGTTATTTATGCTGGGCAGGGACATGCAACAGGTAGTTAGTGGCATTTTCTTGCTTTTTCCTTGTGAGCTTGTTTCTACACACCCTCTGCTAACCCTTCTTCCCTCCCCACATCCATAACTTGCCAACTAAGGAATGTTGCTCGCCACCTGATTCTACAAGAAACAAGTCAATAGCCACTGCAGCTGCTAACCTACAATACACCCTGAAAGGAATTCAGGGCAAAGGTTGGGATAAGGCACTCTGTGCTCTGGGAAAACTGGTAGAACAGGCCCTCAGATAGTTAGATATTTTCAGGAGAAATTTTTTATGAACTTGGATTCATGCATTTCCCTTACTATACTTAGAAAAGCACTAAAATCATTAATAGAGATATCTGTTCCTTGTGACTAGCAGTAACACTCTAACGAAATGTGTGCTTGATTGCATGTACCTCTTGGCCAAAATCATATATATACTGACCTCCCAGACTACCTCTTTGGAGCAGCTCCTCAGAGCTCTCAGTAAATCCCCCCAAAAAACTGAAACTCACAGCTCTCATGTTATGTGTTTTTTTCAGTCAACAACCTCAATCCCAGATAATCCATGTTAACAATACCTGGTATTCTCCCACACTTCCCACACTCATAAAATTACATGCAGAAACTTTTATACATTCTTTTATTGTTTTTGTCATTGTCACTTTGTTTTTAGTTTCGGCCCACTATAAATTCACCAAAACAAATATTCTTATACCTTCATTTTCCCTTATTTGTGTCTTTATTTCTATGAGGAGTGTCTCAAAGGAGGAACTGCTGCACCAGTGGGTATGTGTATTTTTGTTTTGGAAAGCAGTCTGGAGAAATATATAAAAATGATCTATTTCTGCCAGGAATGTATGAGTTTACCCTTTTCTCACACTTATTCAACAGCAAAAGATACTATTTTTCTTGAAAGCTTTGCCCATCTGATGAACGTAAAATGATATCTCATTACCATTGTGCTTAATCTGACAACTAGCAGATTTTATACCTTCTCATCTATTTACTAGTCACTCATATTTACTTTTCCTCTATTTCCTTATACATTCCTTTTTCTTATTTTTTTTTCTGGAGTTTTGTCCCTTTCTTGTCAATTTATAAAATCTCTATATTATAGATATTAACTAATCCTTTCAGTTTCATTAGAATTTTTTTTTACAAATCTATTATTTGTCACTTGATTTGGCTAATATCTTTTGTTACTCAAAATTTTATTTTTTTACATAAACAGGTCTATCTTTTCTGCTATAGGTTTTAAGTGCTCTGTCATGATTAAGAAGGTCTTTCCATCCTCAAATTACATATACATTTTCTGAGATTTTCTTAAATTTTTTTGTCTTACATGCATTTTAATCTCCCTAGAATTTATTTTTATGCATAATAAGAGCTAGGCTCCCACTGTTTTCTTTGAGATGGATGGTAGGTTTTGCAAGCACCACTTATTAAGCAAACCATTCTTTCTCTTCTGAACTGAATCCTGTTTTTCTTGTATTAAATTCTCATATACCCTGAGATCTAGTTCTTGATAGTCTATTTTGTTCCACTGACCTGTCTGTTCCCATGTCAATATCATATTAATTTAACTACAATTATTTTGTAGTAGGTTCTTGTATCCAAAGCAAATCTTCATTCTTCTTTTTTATATTTTTCTTGGCCATTCCTGGATACTTCTTCTTCTATATAAATTTTATGACCATTTTACCCTAAATAAAACAAAGTAAACAAAAAAAAAAAAAAAAGAAAAGAAAAGAAAAAATGCTGTAGCAATCCTAATTGGAAGTTCATTAAATGTATATGTTAATCTGGAGAGAATTTACTTTTTAATGAAACTAAGTTATCCCATTCAAGAGCTTCTATCTTTCCATTTATTTAGATCTTGATTTAAACTTTTCTCTGTAGTCCTGTATGTTTCTAATGTAAAGCATTCAGGTTTATGGTTTTTTGGTCACAAACACATTAAACAAATATTTATTTAGCATCTACTATACATCAAGCACTGTTCTAGGTCCTGAGAATAGTGACTTAAAAAGTCTTCACCTAAGAGTAGCTTACGTATTATAAAGGTAATGCTTTTCCCCATTTTCATTTTTAGGAACTTACTTCTGATGTAGTGAAAAGCTTTGATTTAGAATACTTGTCTCACATCGCAACACCTTACCAAATTCTTAATTCTTGTGTTTTAATTAGGGCCTCTAGGTTTTCTGGAAATGTTACATTATCAACAAAAAAAATGTAGCTTTATATCTTATTTTCAAGGATTTGTACTGATTATTTCATTTTCTTGTCCTATCTATTAACATTTTCTAGAACCTCCAAAATAGTGTTAAATAATGCTAGTGATAGTGGGTATCACTAGCTAGTCCTAATCTTTGGAGTCATCCTAGTGTTTCACAATTTAGAATGTTTGCTATTAGTTTTGCTAAATAGCTTTCTCATATTTCAAGATTCTCCTTCCCTATTTATTTAGATTGGTGTTAGAAATGCCTTTCCCACATCTATTGATAGCTTTATATGTTTTTTCTTCTTCGTTGCTTTAATAAAGAGTGTTGATACCAAATCACATCACATTCCTAGAATAAACCTTAGGTAGTCAGTTTATTGTTCGTTTGCTACATTGTTTGATTTTGGGGGGAGCAGGGCGATGCTGGGTACTGTGTATTTTATTGATAGTACATGATAAGGTAATGCTCCCTAAGCCCCTCCTCTTCTTCAGAGGGTCTGGATTGGAAACTGTGTTGAGCACAGGAAATTCTCAGTGTGTTGAGGGATCGAGCTGGGGCAAGGACTCCACAACAGAGGGCCTCTTGACAAAGTGGTCACTGAGGGCATTTTCCAGCCCCAGAGTCAAAGGTGGAAAAGTAGGTTTCACTGCAAAAGTTGCAGGAGACAACCTGGTTGTCAGTGTAGCCCAGGATGCCCTTTAGGGGGCCTTCTGATGTCCGCTTCACCACCTTCTTGATGTCATCATGTTTAACAGCTTTTTCTAGATGGCAGGTCAGATCCACAACCAACACACTAGGGGGGTGGAGACACGGAAAGCCATACTAGTGAGCTTACCATTCAGCTCAGGGATAACTTGCCTACAGCCTTGGAGATGGCCTTTCCATTATATGACAAGCTTCCTATTCTCAGCCTTGACTGTACTACTGAACTTGCCATGGGTGAAATTATACTGGAACATGTGGACCAAGTATTTGATGTCAATGAAGGGGTCATTAATAACAATATCCACTTTGACAGAGCTAAAAGTAACCCTAATGACCAGATGTCCCATACAGCCAAATCCATTCAATCCATGCTTTACCATCATGTCTCAGGGATGATGTGGCTATCTGTCAAAGGGGAGGAGCAGAGAGCCCAGATTTCTGTTACTGGTATTTTATTTAGAAATTTCCATTTATTCAGTAAATGAGACTGATGTATTATTTTATTTTTGTATATTTCATATCACGTTTCAATACTAAATTTATGATAACTTCATAAAATGAATTGTAGGGCTTCCATCTCCCACCTCACCCCACACCCCCAGGATGCAGAATTTTGCTAACCCCACGTATGCTTCATGGACTAGCGGCATGCACATCACTTGGATGTCAAGCTCATTTCCTGGAACTTGTTAGAAATGCAGACTCTGAGGCCCTAACCCAGACCTACAGAATCAGAATGTGCATCATGAACAAGATCTCCAGATGAATATGCACAATAAGATTGGAGAAGCTCTGACCTAGACTACTTTAAACAGCGTTAGAATTACCTTTTCTTTAAAGTGTCATATAGAACTCAGATGAAGACAACCAGTCATGGTAACTTTTTATACTTAACTTTATCTATGCTAATTGGTGTATTCAAGGTATCCGCTTCTTGAGTAAATTTTGATATTTTACATTTTGTTAGTAAATCATCTGTATCCCCAGAGCTTTATAACTTTGTTGCAACAGAGTTGCATTATTTTATTATTAACCTCTTCCATCAAGTGATGATGGCCAGCTCTTTTCTTCATCTTATGTATTTTTACTCTGTCTCATTTTTTCTTTATTTTATCTATTTTCTTGGTCTTTTCAAATAACCAGCTTTTGGATTCAATTAGTAATAATCCTTCGATGTTAAATGGGTGTGTGGGGGGGGCACCCTACAATGTGAATCATTACTGTGAATGAGTTTAGCTTTGCTCTCGATTAGCATCAAAACCATGTACACGGGACTTCCCTGGTGGCGCAGTGATTAAGAATCCGCCTGCCAATGCAAGGGACACGGGTTCGATCCCTGGTCTAAGATCCCACGTGCCGCAGAGCAGCTAAGCCCGGGCACCACAACTACAGAGCCTGCACTCTAGAGCCCAGGCTCTGAAACAAGAGAAGCCGCCACCGCAATGAGAAGCCCGCACACTGCAACGAAGAGTAGTCCCGGCTCGCCGCAACTAGAGAAAGCCCGCGCGCAGCGACGAAGACCCAACGCAGCCATAAATAAATAAATAGATAGATAGATAAATAGATAAATAAATAAATAGTTTTAAAAAACCCAAACATGTTCACTTGCAAATCTGAACTTCCAGGGAAGAATGCAGGATTAATACCAATCTTCAATTGATAAAATACAGTCTTGAATAGGGACATACCTCCACCTAAACTGCCTTTCTACATACCTAATCATATTATAAAGTCATCTATGGCCTCACTGGTATACCTCACTGAATAATGCTTCAAGCTCTTGTACATGCTTTACAGTTTATATGCCTTTCACACCCTTTATCTCATTTGAGATTTATATTTAAAAGGATCTAATATATAATCCTTGGCTAAGGGGAAAATGGTCCATAACCTGATTTCCATATCCTGAGATCAGCTGGGGCCCTCAGAATGCTCTGTCCTTCCCAAGGGCCAACTGGGCCAGAGGAGAGACTGTGTCTTTGGGGAGAGCTAAGAAAGCATGCATTCCCTCAGATCCAGGAAGAGGCTGAGTTGGAATTTTACCACACATAAGGAAAACAGTAGATTTCAGCCATTCACCTTAGACTGGACAATTACTTGAAATGCAGTAGCTTTTTTCCCCCCCTTCAATTAAGGAGTCAAAGTTTTGTTTGCCCTTTTAAAACTGTATGAAAAACCTTTTATACACTTTCATTTCTTACCTTTGCAAATATTCTATTCAGATAAGAATTTCAAAAGCCAGATGACTGTAAGCTTTTGCAGTCAAATTGGCTCAAGTTTAGGATAAGAGCTACAAAAAATATCAAGTGTAGTTTATTGAATTTGGGATTTTCAGTTCACTGACAGACCAGTCTTGTGTTGATTGTTATGGAGGAATTGTTACAAAGATATTGCTGAAGCCGTTCACAAAATTAATTTTAATTTTGTGCTCCAGTTGGAGATTTCCAATCTATAATATTCTTTTTATAAGCATTCACATAAGCAAACACTTCAATAGTCTTTCTTTTGTGTTGTATTTAGGTCTCCTTTAAGTAGCTAAAGTAGAAACCATCTTAACCTCACACTCCTGGCAGGACTATGTTTAGGACATTTTTAACCCCAATAAGCAGTGCTATTAAAAAAGAGAAAATAATCTGCAATCCTTCCTACCTCAAAGAAGAATTCATCAATTCACCTGCTTGATAGTATTTTTCCTCTAAGCAAAATGTTCCCTTCCTAAATCCCAGGATGGAAAGTGAATAAAAGAGAGATGAAATGGTATAAGTAATGAAATGATGTGAACTGCATTTGAAAGTGTTGAAAATAAAATACTAAAGGACAGTCCTTTTGACACTGAAATCTTACATGGGCTGAAGAATGTTCATTATGAAGTAAATGGAAATAAAGTAAAATAATACCATGTTTTCTTTAAGATGTTGAATTCATTATTTACTCTTTTCAATTTTTTCTTCTGGGAATAAGGTCTAAATTTAAATACAAAATATCCTGTACTACAGTTCATTCTTCCTCTGACCTAAAGTCCTAGAAAGATAACACAAACGTTACATGATTGTTCTATTTTTTAAAATGTTAGAGCTGATACTTACAAAGTACTCCCTGGAAATTTCTCCTTTCAAATAATGCCTTTTA
Organism: Eschrichtius robustus; assembly: GCF_028021215.1. NCBI lineage: Eukaryota > Metazoa > Chordata > Mammalia > Artiodactyla > Eschrichtiidae > Eschrichtius > Eschrichtius robustus. Next base: position 48,209,917 of record NC_090842.1, read on the forward strand.
GAAATTCACTTTTCCCCCCACCCCCCAACTCAGAATTCAACTCCATGGCTGAGGACTTGCCATGGGTCCCAGCACCCTTCAGTCTGGTGGTGAGGAGACAAACCAGGAAAGTGAACTTTATAACAGAGGAAAATATAAATATCTAAATGGATATGCCCCAGTTATTTTGAGAAAACTTTCTGGAAGTCAATGTGATTTAGGTGCAGGGTACCACACTAGGTCTTGAAGAACAGGAAGAGGACAACCTTGCTAACAGAAGGGAAAGGAAGGGAAACGAGGCAGAGGGGACAGTGTGGGAAGAGATCAAAAGGAGAATACAGGTGACAACAAACAAGTTGTGTTACAGGAGCAAAGGGTTTACTGATGGGATGCAGGCAAGTAGGACCTTAATAGAGGTTCCACGTTAAGGAGTTTTGAAGTCATCTCTTGACCTACATTAATGCATTAATCCATAAAGAAACACTGAGGGGGTATTATTTTTCAGATGAGGAAGGGAAGCACAAAAAAATTAAGTGATTTATGTCAGATCACACACCTAGGAAACAGCAGAGCCAAGACTGGAACCCAGGAACCATGCCCATACTCTTCCCATAACTATATGCAGGATGGTTTTTTAGAGGACAGGATTGGAGGAAAGAGGAAAAGACCTGTTTGGAATCTTGCTGCAGTAGACCAGGCAAGAATTGACAAGGAACCGGTATAGTGCTTAAATTGAGGACTTTTTCAATTATATATATATATATATATATATATATATACATATGAAGGTCATCAGAAATACAAGCTCTGGACTCAAGACTCCCTGGGTTAAAATAAAACCTACCAGCTGTATGATTGTAGACAAGGGACTTCTATGTGCCTGTTTCTCTACAATCTAGGAATAGCAACATTACCTACCTGATACAATTTTTTGAGTTTTAAATGAGATCATATACATACACTCAGCCTAGTGACTAAGAGTCAGTGCTCTAAAAGTTTGCCATTATTTTTAGAATGCTACAGATTGCAGAGACAGTAATCGATATGTTTTATTAAGGAGACACAATTAGCATGGTTTGGGTGTTAATTGTAATGGAAAAGGAGGCAGGAGAGGCTAGAGGTTTTAAGCTTGCCAACTGCTAGGCAGATGGCTTTGGAGGAAGACAGGACTTGCTTTCCTTTTGGACATTTTGAGTTTTAGGTGTTAATGCAACATCCATGCACAGATGCCAACTAAGCACTTGAACATGAGTATGAAGTTCAGAGAAGTGAGCTAGGGGAGTCATTAGCAAATACTGATGAGAGTGTGTTAGAACAGTGGGCTGAGGATATCATTCTGAAAAACATGGACATTTATTTTGGGTTAATATACAAAATGCAATGATATTCAAATGACATGAAAATACAGAAAATGAGTTTCAGCACTGTGAGAATGAAGAATGATTTCTGACATCCAGATAAACAGTATGTTCCCATTGTTTAGAAAAATTAGAGTACTAATTGCACATTTTGATCCCAAGCCATAGATATCAAATAAGGACTCAGAATGAGTCAAAGATAGATTTTCCAAAGGTATGCTCAGAAAGACCATGGTAAATTTGGTGTTATCTCTAACAAACATTCAAAAAAAATACTCTTTCCTATGATCACTCTTTTAGCAGCATAAGGCATGGATCTCAAGACTGTCCCAATTCCCAGCATAAAGAAGTGTATGTTAATGATCTCATGTCAGGGTGCCAACTGGTCAGGTTTCCTTCATGTTTCTTAAGTCATTTCTCCCTAATATCTAGGATTTTGTTTCAGCAAACTAATCAAAAAGCTATCATAGGGCTGACCCATTTAGCAAAGTAGTATCAAGTAATTTTACTTGTCCAGGCACTTGTGGAACAAAGCCTTCTTTTAAAAACTAAATAGGATACTTGGATTTAACAGTTTATCATCAGTCAAAATATCATGAAAGACATAAGCAGTCCGCCAAATACAGCAATTCCAGCACAGAACACCTATGATGCACCTAGGGATCAGCAAGCTTCCTATTTTTGTCCTCCACTGCCATGTAGCCTCTAATGCAGTAGTGTTTTGGCATTTCAAATATGAAACTATTAACTACTGAGCTATCATTTCAGAGTGGGAGGAAATGTTATTTCTCTACAGAAAAGTGGTGCTGTTGACATTTTTGGCAGCACAATTTTTTTTCACTGTGTGGACCTGTGCTCCCTCAACTGAACATATTGCATTCCTGTTCCCCCACCCCACAAACACCCCCAATACCAAAAGCACCCTCCAATCATTGTGACTATCAAATGATGGCCACAAATGCCCCACAGAGCAGCAGTGCTGCCCCTGGTTGAACACTATTGTTATGAAACGATGGCTCTGTTGATTACAATAATGCTACCTCTGAGTTTGGCATCTCTTTATCATAAAACCAAATACTGCAAACACAACAAATGCTTACCTAAGAAAACCAATTCCCATTATTACGGGAGTAGGATTAAGGGGCTCATAAAATCTTAGTTGGAAGGACTCTAAGAGAACTGTCCTAAGGAGATGAAGTGACAGGCCCATGTTTCCATGTTTAGGAAATAGCAAAGCCAGAAAATCCTAAATTCTTGTCTAGTACTTCTTCCACTATACAATGCCCCCAACTCACGAAACTAACAACTAGCAACTAACTCCTGGATATACTGGAAGCTCAGCAGCTTCAGTTATATACAAAAAACAAAATTACTTGTTGACATTAGGATGACAAAAGAAGTCACACAGATTTGCTGGTTCTAAGGACTGATGCAATGCCTCAAGGTCTCTACTCCAGGTTTAATTCACCTTCAAATTAAAAGTTGAAACTTTCATCATCCCACTAAGTTCCTCTAAGTAATAATTTTATGAATGTAAAATATATGCCAGCAAAGTTCCTATATTAGTATATCCTGAAGAAGTTATGAATAGCTCCTGGTGCCATTTTTAAAAAGAAAACAGCCTCAAAATTCGGCAGCTTTTACTAGATGTATTGGTGTAGTATTAAACAATAAGTTGTGGGCAATTGGCACCATTAAAAAGTAGCATGAGTAGAGAAAAAAGCGTAGGATGATTTTCCCCATGAATATTAGAAAAACAGAATGTTCACCACAACGATAAACAAGCAAAATATCCAACAAATATATACCGACTTCTCTTGGCCTCATGATAAAATCAGGAGAAAAAAAACTTCACGTGAGATGATACAAATATTAACACCAAATACTACAAACATATATTGCTCATACATAATGATACAATTTCACTACTTTTAAACAATACAAACATTTCCATGGTAATCTACATACGCACAAAAGATCAGAAAGCCCTCCATTTAAAAAAGAACAGGTCAAAAGGTAGTAAGTTACCAATGTTTGGCACTTTTTTGTCTCATATTTATACCTAAATACTTGAACCTAAATGTCATTATATGGAGACCTAGAACGAAATATTAAGTGCCCCATTTATCATACCTGCTAATTTTCTTTCTAGAATGGTGAAAATGAACCAAAGATTAATATCTGCTCATAAGCCTGGAAACTCTGACATTTTTCTTTTTTGATACACTTAGCTACTGATTTTAAGGACTAGAACCCTGGAAGGCCAGTTCCCTTTGGAAGACCTAATCACTGAATCTCATTTGCTATTTTACAAATGCACATGTGATCACAAGGGACCCAGGGAAGTACATTACTAACGCACCTCCAAATGGAAAAGACAAGACAAATATATCGAGATAGCTGTGATTCTCAGCAAAGGGTAAAGCCCACTCCCAGTTTCCAGGGAGAATATCAGACCTTGGTCTTGTTTCACCTGTGTAACTGGAGGCACGAGGCAGAAAGAAGAGGGTGTTAATTCTGGTATATCTCCCTATGCCCACCCTCACTTCACAGTGAAAAGTGGTGACTGCAAATCCAACTGGAAGAAACACCTCAAAATGTAATCATCAAAGAAACAAAACCAGCAAGATCATTTTCACACAAAGACAGTATTAAATCTCAGATGCACTACCCCCTTTCTTCCTCTTGATAGGATGGATGCAGGAGCTTTGGGAGACATGAATACCCACACCAGATGAAGGAAATAACAGAGGAGCACTCCACTTTTGGAAAGCTTCTCTCAGATAATATCCCATGCCACTGCCTCTTAAAACTGAAGAATTCTAATTACTAAGTTACTCCCATAAATGATGAATAAAATTTCTTGGCCTGTCATAAAGGGGGGAGTGGAGGGGTATCCCACACACATAGCCAGGTGTGCAAAATAAAGGAAACTTGGATACTATTGTTTCTGCCAATGCCAAAAAACATCTCCCAGGTCTTGGAGACAACCAGCTAATTCTACCTCATCCTAACCATGAGCTCTGTAGAATCTCTGTCTCTGACACAAAGAAGATAAATAAACAAGAGAGTCAATTATAGATTTCACAAATATCTTGTACACCGGTAATTTTTAATTAGAATTAACTACCAAAGACACTGCACCTTTGAAGTCTTTGAGCATAACCATGTTTAACAGTGGCTTTATTAGGTGAATGCTTGAAAGTATTCAACATTAAATTCAATTTACTTCACATGTTTGCAAACACATCATTAGCAATTCTTAACTATTTCAAACCAACTAATTCGAAGTACAGAAGGCTTGTTTTCAAATAACTCTTCTGAGGTGACACGAAGACTGAAAGAAGCCTATGACCTGAGTCCTGGTCTCTAGCCAACAATCACTATATCGTCACTGGTGAACTCATATGAGGGAACTTCTAGGTTGAGAGGTGCAGGCCCCTTCCTGATCCTGCCAGATGCATCATAGTGTGACCCATGGCAAGGGCAGTAATAACCACCAAAATCTCCTGCATTTGCAATGGGTACACAACCAAGATGAGTGCAAACACCTATCAAGATAACCCACTCAGGTTTCTTTACTCGTTCTAAATCATGCTGTGGGTCCCTCAACTGGGACACTTCAACTGCAGATTCCTGGTCAATTTCCTTCTTGGTTCTATGGCGCACAAACAGGGGTTTGCCTCTCCATTTGAAAGCCATGTTCTTGCCCTCTGGAATATCGGATAACTTGATTTCGATTTTCGACATGGCCAACACATCAGCAGAAGCACTCATGCTGGAAACAAACTGAGAGATGACATTCTTGGCAGCATACGCAACACCCACAGTAGTTGTTGCAGTTATCAAATAGGAGAAACCTCTTCTAGCTTCACTGCTCTCTTTTGAAGACTTTGTACTATCTAACACTTCAGCACGACGATAGTCAGAGAAGTCAGGCACTTTGATGTCCGTATGGGAATAACGAACAGAAGCAGGGACTGCAAGATAAACAGAAGGTTAAAAAACACAATTAGATAAGGACTCTGAAAGGGGCATACATCAGGAAATGGACCTTTATGGATTCACAAGCAAAAATCAAATTATAAAAATGTGAAATATGGCTGGCACTCACTGGTCTCAGAAATGGTCAAGTTGGCAATGCCAGCATATAAAATACTGAAAACAAAATGAAGTCAACCACTACCAATCATATTGGTATGAAATCATTAGATAATAGGTATAATTGAGTTCCTCCTGACTGAACACAGCGATTCAGAATTCATAACAATTCAGTGTATCAAGTTAAAAAAAGTTAAATAGCACTGTAAACAGCAACATTTTAAGTCCCCCAAAATTCAATCTAAGACATAAATATCACCCATATTTTCTGGATTAGAAGAGACCCTAAAACTCATCTAGTCCACTCATTAAATTGATGTGTGATCATTTTATTAAACCAAATGTCTAACTTTATTTTCCTATCTACCTGCTCTCTGAAAGAACTGCTAAAAATTCATAAAACACTAATTATAAGATAATAAACATTCTGTAAACAGTATAGCTTTAGTTGCATAAAACTTAGAGATTTCTATTCTAGATTTTGGGGTATAAATTCAAGTAAAACCGCCAATGGGCAGAAAAGGATATCCTTATCAGGATACGTAGCTATCAAAATCAAATGAAATCTCCAAAAGAACCAATTATTTCAATTTAATATAAAAAAAAAAGAGCAAATTTTTCATGTATCCGGCTCTTCAGTGAAGGGCAATAACATCTATAAGAGTAGGGGCATTATCTTTCTTTTTTTACTGCTGAGAATCTCTCAACTGGGACACTACCACTGCAGGCCATAAAAAGGCCAGATGTTTACATCAAATGAATATTAAATAAGCAAATAATTACTGTTTATGCAGTATTCTGGATGCAAGCAGTTTATTTTTTGAAAAAAAAAGGTATGTCCTTCTGTCCCATACCGTTTTTAAATGTCTGACAAAAATTTAACTTACAGTATCACTTTTAAGTATGTTTCAGGAAGTAAATCTCTTTGTAAACTCTATACTCATTTAAGGAAATCTGCTACAGGTTTCCTTTTTAGAAAAGGGGACACTAAAAGTTCCTTACTTTTAGAAAATGTTTCCAAAAAAAATATGCACTTTTAAAATGCATTTTCATATAAGTTGCGATTCTACTTGACCTACTAGGCTGTCCCATCCTAACATACTTCCTTGAGCAGTCAAACATTACAATAATACATTTCACATGGTTCTCAAGGTCAGTAATTTTATGGAAGCCATAAGTATTCACAGACAATGGTGAAACCTATCAAAAGTACTCTATGTACTTTTCTAACTCACTCAACATTTTCTGTAGGGGACCAGGACACAAGTAGTGACTACTTGAGATTCACAACTATGGCAAAGTGACATATCACATACTACCCTACTTAAGTATGAATTACTTTCCCTTAGCACTGTCTGGGATTACACAGGAAAGATGTGTATCATACTTAAAAGATGAAGAAACCAAAGTTCATACTTCTATGTTAAAAGTCCTATTTACAACCCTTCCACACAAGGAAATGTACAGAGACACTAAATAGAATGGCTTTGTCACTATCATCCAGAGATTTGGTGGCAAAAGAAATCCAGTTGTCTACTCCCATTCTATCTAGTAGGTTACACTTTAAAATACTGAGCACCATCAAGAACATAAACTGCCATATTGCAAAAATCATTCTCTAAATAATTTATATGAATTGTATTAGGTGTGACTTTTAGTAGCAAAAATGCTAGCTAGATTTAGCTCTAAACTAAAATAAAATCAGATACTTATAGAAACATCATCTAGAAATGGAGAAAACTTAAGGCATTATAACAAAACAGGGTTTTTTGGTTTGTTTTGTTTTGTTTAAGGTGAGCTCTAATGTGTCCCAACTCAGGGATCTTCTCCTGACCCAACCACCCCTTCCCACATCCTCTACTAACCATCTTTCCACAAACCATCTATACAGGAGATTTTAATATGAATTTAAGCTTCAAGCTGAAGGCATGATTACAGAAAAGAGGTTTGCCTTATGTTTCTACTTTACCACTTCTTGGAGAAGTCAGGTAAGCCCCTGATTTTTAAAAGAAACTCTTTTAGCTATTTGACAAATTCCAAGATACTTTTCACCTTTGTTGCTGAAATTTTCTCCTCCCTTAGTGTTTCTCACCTCAAGGTCCAAAGAACTGGCTTGGGCAATTTCTCTAAAACCCACTGGTGCCTGCTAAAAAAAATTGCCACTTTATTCATTCACAAATACTCTGCACCAACTATATGCAAAACCTGAGGTAGTGGAAGATAGAAAAATAACACACATTGAAGCTCAAGGTCAGAGGAATCACCAATAAATGCAATACAGAGTGGAAAGTGTTATGTGCTATAAAACGTAAAGGAATCAGCAAATGTAAAATTTTATTGACCTGATCCTGAGTTGAGATTGAAAGGATGGGTAAGACTTGGAAACGTGGAAAACTGAGTGGGAGGACCATTTAAAGTAAAGAGAAAAGGGTGAATGAAGGCAGAATAAAGAGGGTGGGGGCAACTTGGTGTAGGGCAAAGGTCACCAATACAACTGCCAATGAGGCCAGGCAGGCAGCACAATGAATCAAGTAGACCTGATGAGGGCTGTGATGAACTGGAAAAGCACTTGCTCCGACTAAGGGTGCAGCCAACGCACAGCACACTAGACATGGAACTAGAGCCCAGTGCTGCCAACTTTCAACACTTCCAGAGACGCCAGACATAGTCTGTTTTTTAAAACTATGCAAGTTGGGCAGACCTCAGGCACCTGGCTCACAAGTTGCCAATTCAGGATCTCCAAACAGAGCATAAAAAGAAAAACAGAAAACAAGGCACCAAAGATAAACTAGGCTCTGCTGACAGAGGGTGTAAAACACACTCCTGGTGAGAGCTTATGGCTAAATCAGTCTTTCAAATCCACACACTATCACATACACAACGTGTATCCTTGTGCAAGTCACTTCACCTCTTGTAGTCTGTTTTCTCATCTGTCAAATGGGAGTATCATCAACCTCTGCCGGTTGCTCTTATTGAGGATGAAATTCATTATGGTGTGAAAACCCTTTGGCCCAGTGCCTGAAAACACTGCTGATACTCTGCAGTGTAGTCTACACTATAAACGACCTTGCGGCTTCTTTTTCTTCGGATCTGCGGTGGTGACAGGGAAGGAGACTAAAGGATGGGAGGTAGCGAGCGGGACAACTTTTCAAATATTAAAATCAATTCCTGTTTTTTGAGAATTTATAAAGTGCCCCCAGAATGTGTTAATGGCTTAACGTATAATTTTTCCATCTGAACCTTACGATATAACCTACGAAATTGGTATAATCATTAATCCATTTCACTGGTGAGGGAACACGTTTAGGAATTTGCCCAAAGGCAAACGACCTGTAAGCAGCAAAATCTCTTGTCAGACTTTGCTAGAAGCAGTCGGACTCCATAGTTCTTGAACTTAACCGACGAAGTAGAAAATTTAGCCTGTGGTTGGGAAGCCTATGCACAACCACAGAGGCCCAGAATGTCAGAGATGGAGGTCACCTGAGACCGCCCAACGGAGCAGCGCCCCCGCACAGGTGAGGACACCGAGGCCCGGGGAGGTACAGAGGCCTGCCCAAGGTCAACCCAGCCCGGCAGGCAACCCCATCCACAAACAGGGCTCCGCTCCATCTTCCGGCAGACCCCCCCCGCCCTTCTCGGCTGCTCCCTGGGTCCAGGGCCGGAGGGAGCAAGAAAAGAGGGACCCCTCAACCCCCGGTCGCTCCCCTCAGCCAGGCTCACCATTGAGGCCCACGGAGGCGACCAAAGGCCGGGCCGCGGCCTGGCCACTCAGCGACTCCCGGCACAGAAAGGACCGCTTCACATCCAGTACTGGCGACTCCGAAGTGGCGGGCACCGCGGCCTGCACCAGGGGCCGCAGCGCGCCCGCCACGCCGCGGGACGTGGCCGACAGGACGGGCGCAAACGGCCCCGAGCGAACGGCGACCGACAACATGGCGACGGCAGCTCCACAGGCCAAGCCGGTCACAGTGACGACCAACCGCCCGCGGCGCAGGCGCGAACAGGGGCTGAAGGCGCAGGACCCGTGACGTCAGCGCGCCGGCAGAAGAGGAGCCCCGCCCCCATACGGGGCGGGGCGAGCCTGGAGGGCCGCAGAGTCAGAGGCGGTGCGAGGCCGGGCAGGTAGGAAGGCGTGTGGCCTCCTGTGTTAGCCCCGGTTGTGTAGCGGCCTGAGTTCAGGGATCTGCCCCAAGAAAGGGGGCAATGGAGGCCCCCAGGAATGTCCCATGGGTCGATTTTGCGTCCGTTAGGGCAAAAAGCTCATTTATGGGAACCTAGGGATAAGAATAAGTTATCATAATAGTTTAAATAGGGATAATAATAGTTCTTAACATGTGTGCAAATGTTTATATATATACCCAACCATATATGTAAAATATGGTTGGGTATACATAGAAAACCCAGAGCTGAACTTAATATGTAGTAATTGCTATGTGTTTACTATGATGATTATTATCGTTATCTAACTAAAACCTTAAAAGCATTTTTAAAAGTCCAGAGACTTATGTGCAAAGCTTAATAATGATGATGATGGTGGTGACTTATGTTTATTAAGCGTTTACTATGTATTAGATTTTGTGCTTTACCTTCATTCTTTCATTTATAATCAAGATCCCTATAGCTACCATTTTACCAGTGAGGAAACAGAGGTTTAGAGGAGTTATGTGCCCAGGACAGGATAACCCAGTAAGCTCTGAAGTGGGGAAATCTGTCTTCTTAGTCTGTGCTCTTACCTATTGTCACAGTTTCCCTAAGTGAGATTTCAGGGGATGCAGAGATAGTCCCTAAATCAGTTTCTATCACATGGTGAGAATGTTATTCCCTTTTTACTTCTCTTTAAATTCTTCTGATTACGCCAATGAGAAAGTCCCAGTTTGGTGTTAGTATATCTTTAATTCTTCTCAAGACTTACTAATCTCTCCTTTAACAGAATAGGTCTTAAATTCAAAGCCGTTAGGTAGTTGAATCTAGAGAGGATTTAATAATAGTTTATTTTCGTGGTATACATTTTCTAACCATACTGATTTTCCAAAGACTGTAGTGAGATAAAGTTTGTTTTACATTTATTTAGTCAAAAGTGAGTTAATTTAAATATTAAGTAAATATTAATACAAGCAGTGTACAGATTTGGCAGAATTGTGATGGTGGTGGGTGTATGAACCAATGATGTTTCTCTGTACGCTTGCATGGGCTCTGTGACCTAGGCAAGTTTCCTAACCCCTCTATGCCTCAGTTTCCTCACCTGTAAAATGGGGATGGTGATGATACCGTCTGTGAGGAATAAATGTATTAGCATGTATAAAGCACCCAAGGGGCCTGGCGCATACTAAGCTCCAGGTGAGGGTTTGCTGGTATTGTTTTTATCTGACATATCATCTACCTACTCTGAGAAGCCTTCATTTGATTCCTGATGACTCAATGATATTCCTCTCTAGGTCCACAGCACACTGACCACTTCTGCCTGGACCCTCCTCAGGGCCTAGGTCTTGGCCTTGCTTATTGCCCCAGGGACTGTGTTGTACTCTCAAGATTGGAACTGGCATCCTCAGGGGCCACCCTGACTCGGCTAGCCACAGGGCCGGCACCGGGTTCACCCCAGCAACAACCCAAATGATAAAAGCAGACCCTTCCAGAGCAGCTAGTACATGCCATGCACAGTTGGAGTGCTTTACATAAAATAACACACTTAATATCACAACAGCCCTCTGAGGTGGGTAAGAGTAAGTGAAGGATGAATGGTGAAAAAAGGAAGGAGCTTCATAAGGTGAGCAGAGTAGGAATTGTTATCACTAGACTCTCAGGGTTCAATCCCAGTTCTGCTATTCACAAGCTATATCCTAAGATGATTTATATATAACCTCTGTGTATGCCTCAGTTCTTCTATAAAATGAGAATAATAATAGTATCTACCCCCCAAAGGGTTATTTTAAGGATTAGATGGATTAATATATATAAAGTGAGTAGAAACTGTGCCTGGCAAGTGCTATGTAAATGTCCATAATAATAATAAAAATAACTCTTTAAATTTTCTAGATGAAGAAACTGAGATTCAGAGAAGACAAATGACTTACCCAAAGACACATCATATTTTTTTCAGTTTTATTGAGATATGATTGACATATAACATGTGTAAGTTTAAGGAGTACAACTTGTTGATTTGATACACTTATATGTTGTAACATGATTACCACTATAGTGAGCTAATATCTAAATCACCTCATATAATTATTACCATATATTTTGTGGTAAGAACACTTAAGATCTACTCTCTTAGCAACTTTCAGGTATATAATATGCTATTATTAACTATAATCATCATACCGTACATTAGATCCCCAGAACTGGTTCATCCTATAACTAGAAGTCTGTACTCTTTGACCAACATCTCCCCATTTCCATAAATCCTCAGCCCCTGGTGGCCACCACTCTACTCTGTTTGTATGAGTTCTGTTTTTTTAGATTCCACGTAAAGTGAGATCATACAGTGTTTGTCTTTCTGTATCTGAATTATTTCACTGAGCATCACACCTTCAAGGTTCATCCAGGTTGTCCCAAATTGTAGGAGTTCCTTCTTTCTCATGGCTGAATAATATTCCATTGTGTATTTGTACCACATCTTCTTTATCCATTCACCCATTGACAGACACTTAGGTTGTTTCCATATCTTGACTAGTGTGAATAATGCTGGAATGAACATGATACAGTTCATGATCATTCCAGTGTTATACAGAAACTCAAGATACAGTTTTCATTTCTTTTCGATATATACCTGGAAGTGGGATTGCTGGATGATATGGTAGTTCTATTTTTTATTTATTGCCAAATCTCCATACATGTTTTCCATAGTTGCTGCACAAATTGACATTCCCATCAAGAGTGCACAGGTTTCCCTTTTCTCCACATCCTCACCAACTCTTACGTCTTGTCTTTTTGATGACAGCCATTTTAACTGTGACATCTCATTGTAGTATTGATATGCATTTCCCTGACTATTAGTGATGTCAAACACGTTTTCATGTACCTGTTGTCCATTTGTGTGTCTTCTTTGAAAAAATGTCTATTCAGAACCTCTGCCCATTTTTAATTGGGTTGTTTATTTTATTACTCTTGAGTTATATGAGTTCTTCATATATTTTGAATATTAATCCCCTATCAGATATATGATTTGCAAATGTCTTCTCCCATTCTGATGGTTGCCTTTTCATTTTGTTGATGGTGTTTTTGCTAAGCAAAAACTTTTTAGTTTGACATAGTCTCACTTGTTAATTTTGCCTTTGTTGCTTTCAGTGTCATAGCTGAAAAATTGTTGCCAAGACCAACATCAAGGAACTTTTCCCCTATGTTTTCTCCTAGGACTTTTATGGGTTTTGTTTCTATGTTTAAGTCTTTAGCCCATTTTGAGTTAATTTTTGTGAGTGGTCTAAGATAAGAGTCCAATTTCATTTTACTCCATGTGGTTATCCAGTTTTCCCAACACCATTTATTGAAGACACTATCCTTTCCCTCATTTAGTATTCTCAACTCCCTTGTCAAATATTAGTTGACTGTATAGGCAAGGGTTTATTTCTTGGCTCTCAATTCTGTTTCAGTCGTCTTAAATTTCCTAAGACTTGTTTAGTGACCTTTTATATGATCTAAGCTGAAGAATGTTCCATGTGTGCTTGAGAAGAATGTATATTCTCCTGCTGTTGGATGGAATGTTCTATATATGTCTGTTAGGTTCTTTTGGTCTAAAGTTTTGTTCAAGTCCAACATCTCCTTGTTGTTTTTCTGTCTGTTTTTCAATCTATCCGTTGTTGAAAAAGAGGTATTGAATTCCCCTACTATTATCGTATTATTGTCTATCTCTCCCTTTAGACCTGTTAGTTTTGCTTAATATATTTAATTGCTCTGATGCTGGGTACATATGTATTTATGATTGTTATATCTTCTTGATGAATTGACCCCTTTATTATTATATAATGACCTTTTTGTCTCTTGTTACCATTTTTGGCTTAAAGTCTATTTTGTCGGTATTAAGTATAGATACCCCTTCTCTCTTTTGGTTCCCATTTGCATGGAATATCTTTTTCCATCCCTTCACTTGAGCCTATGTGTGCCTTTTAGCTGAGTGAGCCTCTAGTAGGCAGCATATATTTGGACCTTGTTTTTGTTGTTGTTGTTGTTAATCCATCCAGCCACTCTATGTCTTTTGATTGAGGAATTCAATCCATTTACATTTTGAGTAATTATTGATAGGTAAGAACTTACTAATGTCATTTTATTAATTGTTTTCTAGCTGTTTTGTAGTTCCCTTATTCCTCTCTTCTGTCTTGCTGCCTTCCTTTTTGAACTGATGATTTTCTATAGTGTTATGTTTTGATTACCTTCTCTTTATCTTGTGTGAATTTGCTGTGGTTTTTACTTTGTGGTTACCATGGGGCATATATATATATATTTATTTATTTATTTATTTATTTATTTATTTATTTATTTATTTATTTATAAAATACAGTCAATTTTATGCTTGTAACAATTTAACTTCAATCACATACAAAAGCTCTACCCTTTTACTCTTCCCTTTTATGTTTTTGATGCCACAATTTGCATCTTTTTATATTGTGTATCCATTAACAAATTATTGTAGCTATAGCTGGGTTTTTTAAATACTTTTGTCTTTTAACTTCTGTAGAAAGTGGTTAACAAACCACCATATTACAGATTAGAGTATTCTTCTTTGGGGGGGTTATGTTATTTTTTAAAATTTATTTATTTATTTATTTATTTTTGGCTGTTATGGGTCTTCCTTGCTGAGCACAGGCTTTCTCTAGTGTGGTGAGTGGGGGCTACTCTTTGTTGTGGTGCGTGGGCTTCTCATTGCAGTGGCTCCTCTTGTTGCAGAGCATGGGCTGTAGGTGCGCAGGCTTCAGTTGTTGTGGCTCACAGACTCTAGAGTGCAGGCTCAGTAGTTGTGGTGCACGGGCTTAGTTGCTCCGCGGCATGTGGGATCTTCCTGGATCAGGGATCGAACCCGTGTCCCCTGCATTGGCAGGTGGGTTCTTAACCGCTGTGCCACTGGGGAAGTCCCAGTTTAGGGTATTCTGAATCTGACTATATTCTGACTATATACTTACCTTTACCAATGTGTTGTATGTTTTCACATTACAAGTTAGCACCCTTTCATTTCAACTTGAAGAACTCCTTTCAGCATTTCTTGTAGGGCATGTCTAGTGGGAATAAATTTCTTCACCTTTTGTTTATCAGGGAAAGCCTTTATCTCACCTTCATTTCTGAAGGACAGCTTTGCTGAATATAGTATTCTTTTTTTTTTTTTTTTTCACACACACACACACTGTATTTTATTTTTACAAGAGATAAATAGACTGACACCAAACATTATACATGGATGACCACAACAATAGCAACAATGATTGCAATTACCAAACATGAAACACACTCATACTATGTCATAATATTGACATTCAGTCCAGTAATCCTCCACTGTAACAGCTCCTTTACTTTGCAGTGAAAATTGATTTCTATATTCTTTGCCTCTGAGTCCTTGTGGGATTTTTTTTTTTTTAAATTCAGACAGAAAGTGACAAAAATTATACTCATCCTCATCAGTTCACTCAGTCCCATGTAATTAATTTTTTTTTTCATCTTGATCTTTTTGTTAGCACTTTTATGAGTTCATCAGTTTTTCATTAGAGTTCTGAAAATGCTTATTCATTCAGTTCAGCAGTACAGTCAGTTACCAGAAACCTGTACTTGTCAGAGTCTTTTCCATGAATTTCTTGAAGATGAAACCCTTTTATAGGAACATATTTGCAAAATCATCAGAGTACACACAGAACTGTCTGTAAATGACAAAAGACTTAAAAATGACCACGGTTAAAGATTTGATGAAAGTTCATAATAATGCAGTTGACAAGAAAATTAGTTATTTCTGAGATATACATTTTAAAGTAATAACTAGGATTATTACTTATACCATTATACCAGAACATATAAGATTTTTAGAAATTTCATATAATGTCTGAAACATTTATATTAACATATTTCCATACATATTTCCATACAAATACAAATATAAGATTTTTAGAAATTTCATGTAATGTCTGAAACATTTATATTAACATATTTCCATACATATTTCCATACAAATACAAATATAAGATTCTTAGAAATTTCATGTAATGTCTGAAACATTTATATTAACATATTTCCATACAAATAACCCAATGAAAGTTTAGTATTAGTTGTTTTGTTTGTTTTTTTATACTGCAGGTTCTTATTAGGCATCAATTTTATACACATCAGTGTATACATGTCAATCCCAATCGCCCAATTCAGCACACCACCATCCCCACCTCACCGCAGTTTTCCCCCCTTGGTGTCCATATGTCCGTTGTCTACATCTGTGTCTCAACTTCTGCCCTGCAAACTGGCTCATCTGTACCATTTTTCTAGGTTCCACATACATGCATTAATATACGATATTTGTTTTTCTCTTTCTGACTTACTTCACTCTGTATGACAGTCTCTAGATCCATCCACGTCTCAACAAATGACTCAATTTCGTTCATTTTTATGGCTGAGTAATATTCCATTGTATATATGTACCACAACTTCTTTATCCATTCGTCTGCTGATGGGCATTTAGGTTGCTTCCATGACCTGGCTATTGTAAATAGTGCTGCAATGAACATTCGGGTGCATGTGTCTTTTTGAATTACGGTTTTCTCTGGGTATATGCCCAGTAGTGGGATTGCTGGGTCATATGGTAATTCTATTTTTAGTTTTTTAAGGAACCTCCATATTGTTCTCCATAGTGGCTGTATCAATTTACATTCCCACCAACAGTGCAACAGGGTTCCCTTTTCTCCACACCCTCTCCAGCATTTGTTGTTTGTAGATTTTCTGATGATGCCCATTCTAACAGGAGTGAGGTGATACCTCATTGTAGTTTTGATTTGCATTTCTCTAATAATTAGTGATGTTGAGCATCTTTTCATGTGCTTCGTGGCCGTCTGTATGTCTTCTTTGGAGAAATGTCTATTTAGGTCTTCTGCCCATTTTTGGATTGGGGTGTTTGTTTCTTTGATATTGAGCTGAATGAGCTGTTTATATATTTTGGAGATTAATCCTTTGTCCGTTGATTCATTTGCAAATATTTTCTCCCATTCTGAGGGTTGTCTTTTCGTCTTGTTTATGGTTTCCTTTGCTGTGCAAAAGCTTTGAAGTTTCATTAGGTCCCACTTGTTTATTTTTGTTTTTATTTCCATTACTCTAGGAGGTGGATCAAAAAAGATCTTGCTGTGATTTATGTCAAAGAGTGTTCTTCCTATGTTTTCCTCTAAGAGTTTTATAGTGTCCAGTCTTATATTTAGGTCTCTAATCCATTTTGAGTTTATTTTTGTGTATGGTGTTAGGGAGTATTCTAATTTCATTCTTTTACATGTAGCTGTCCAGTTTTCCCAGCACCACTTATTGAAGAGACTGTCTTTTCTCCATTGTACATCTTTGCCTCCTTTGTCATAGATTAGTTGACCATAGGTGCGTGGGTTAATCTCTGGGCTTTCTATCTTGTTCCATTGATCTATGTTTCTGTTTTTGTGCCAGTACCATATTGTCTTGATTACTGTAGCTTTGTAGTATAGTCTGAAGTCAGGGAGTCTGATTCCTCCAGCTCCATTTTTTTGCCTCAAGACTGCTTTGGCTATTCGGGGTCTTTTGTGTCTCCATACAAATTTTAAGATGATTTGTTCTAGCTCCGTAAAAAATGCCATTGGTAATTTGATAGGGATTGCATTGAATCTGTAGATTGCTTTGGGTAGTATAGTCATTTTCACAATGTTGATTCTTCCAAGCCAAGAACATGGTATATCTCTCCATCTGTTGGTATCATCTTTAATTTCTTTCATCAGTGTCTTATAGTTTTCTGCATACAGGTCTTTTGTCTCCCTAGGTAGGTTTATTCCTAGCTATTTTATTCTTTTTGTTGCAATGGTAAATGGGAGTGTTTCCATAATTTCTCTTTCAGATTTTTCATCATTAGTGTATAGGAATGCAAGAGATTTCTGTGCATTAATTTTGTATCCTGCAACTTTACCATATTCATTAATTAGCTCTAGAAGTTTTCTGGTGGCAGTTTTAGGATTCTCTATGTATAGTATCATGTCATCCGCAAACAGTGACAGTTTTACTTCTTCTTTTCCAATTTGTATTCCTTTTATTTCTTTTTCTTCTCTGATTGCCGTGGCTAGGACTTCCAGAACTATGTTGAATAATAGTGGTGAGAGTGGACATCCTTGTCTCGTTCCTGATCTTAGAGGAAATGCTTTCAGTTTTTCACCATTGAGAATGATGTTTGCTGTGGGTTTGTCATATATGGCCTTTATTATGTTGAGGTAGGTTCCCTCTATGCCCACTTTCTGGAGAGTTTTTATCAGAAATGGGTGTTGAATTTTGTCAAAAGCTTTTTCTGCATCTATTGAGATGATCATATGGTTTTTATTCTTCAATTTGTTAATATGGTGTATCACATTGATTGATTTGCATATATTGAAGAATCCTTGCATCCCTGGGATAAATCCCACTTGATCGTGGTGTATGATCCTTTTAATGTGTTGTTGGATTCTGTTTGCTAGTATTTTGTTGAGGATTTTTGCATCTATATTCATCAGTGATATTGGTCTGTAATTTTCTTTTTTTGTAGTGTCTTTGTCTGGTTTTGGTATCAGGGTGATGGTGGCCTCATAGAATGAGTTTGGGAGTGTTCCTTCCTCTGCAATTTTTTGGAAGAGTTTGAGAAGGATGGGTGTTAGCTCTTCTCTAAATGTTTGATAGAATTCACCTGTGAAGCCATCTGGTCCTGGACTTTTGTTTGTTGGAAGATTTTTAATCACAGTTTCAATTTCATTACTTGTGATTGGTCTGTTCATATTTTCTGTTTCTTCCTGATTCAGTCTTGGAAGGTTATACCTTTCTAAGAATTTGTCCATTTCTTCCAGGTTGTCCATTTTATTGGCATAAAGTTGCTTGTAGTAGTCTCTTAGGATGCTTTGTATTTCAGCGGTGTCTGTTGTAACTTCTCTTTTTTCATTTCTGATTTTATTGATTTGAGTCCTCTCCCTCTTTTTCTTGATGAGTCTGGTTAATGGCTTATCAATTTTGTTTATCTTCTCAAAGAACCAACTTTTAGTTTTATTGATCTTTGCTATTGTTTTCTTTGTTTCTATTTCATTTATTTCTGCTCTGATCTTTATGATTTCTTTCCTTCTGCTAACTTTGGGTTTTGTTTGTTCTTATTTCTCTAGTTTCTTTAGGTGTAAGGTTAGATTGTTTACTTGAGATTTTTCTTGTTTCTTTAGGTAGGCTTGTATAGCTATAAACTTCCCTCTTAGAACCGCTTTTGCTGCATCCCATAGGTTTTGGGTCGTCGTGTTTTCATTGTCATTTGTCTCTAGGTATTTTTTGATTTCCTCTTTGATTTCTTCAGTGATCTCTTGGTTATTTAGTAACGTATTGTTTAGCCTCCATGTGTTTGTCTTTTTTATGTTTTTTTCCCTGTAATTCATTTCTAATCTCATAGCGTTGTGGTCAGAAAAGATGCTTGATATGATTTCAATTTTCTTAAATTTACTGAGGCTTGATTTGTGACCCAAGATGTGATCTATCCTGGAGAATGTTCCGTGCGCACTTGAGAAGAACGTGTAATCTGCTGTTTTTGGATGGAATGTCCTATATATATCAATTAAATCTATCTGGTCTATTGTGTCATTTAAAGCTTCTGTTTCCTTATTTATTTTCATTTTGGATGATCTGTCCATTGGTGTAAGTGAAGTGTTAAAGTCCCCCACTATTATTGTGTTACTGTCGATTTCCTCTTTTATAGCTGTTAGCAGTTGCCTTATGTATTGAGGTGCTCCTATGTTGGGTGCATATATATTTATAATTGTTATATCTTCTTCTTGGATCCCTGGATCATTATGTAGTGTCCTTCTTTGTCTCTTGTAACATTCTTTATTTTAAAGTCTATTTTATCTGATATGAGTATAGCTACTCCAGCTTTCTTTTGATTTCCATTTGCATGGAATATCTTTTTCCATCCCCTCACTTTCAGTCTGTATGTGTCCCTAGGTCTAAAGTGGGTCTCTTGTAGACAGCATATATATGGGTCTTGTTTTTGTATCCATTCAGCCAGTCTATGTCTTTTGGTTGGGGCATTTAAACCATTCACGTTTAAGGTAATTATCGATATGTATGTTCGTATGACCATTTTCTTAATTGTTTTGGGTTTGTTTTTGTAGGTCCTTTTCTTCTCTTGTGTTTCCCACTTAGAGAAGTTCCTTTAGCATTTGTTGTACAGCTGGTTTGCTGGTGCTGAATTCTCTTAGCTTTTGCTTGTCTGTAAAGCTTTTGATTTCTCCATCAAATCTAAATGAGATCCTTGCCGGGTAGAGTAATCTTGGTTGTAGGTTCTTCCCTTTCATCACTTTAAGTATATCATGCCACTCCCTTCTGGCTTGCAGAGTTTCTGCTGAGAAATCAGCTGTTAACCTTATGGGAGTTCCCTTGTATGTTATTTGTCGTTTTTCCCTTGCTGCTTTCAATAATTTTTCTTTGTCTTTAATTTTTGCCACTTTGATTACTATGTGTCTCGGCGTGTTTCTCCTTGGGTTTATTCTGTATGGGACTCTCTGCGCTTCCTGGACTTGGGTGGCTATTTCCTTTCCCATGTTAGGGAAGTTTTCGACTATAATCTCTTAAAATATTTTCTCTGTTCCTTTCTCTCTCTCTTCTCCTTCTGGGACCCCTATAATGCGAATGTTGTTGCGTTTAATGCTGTCCCAGAGGTCTCTTAGGCTGTCTTCATTTCTTTTCATTCTTTTTTCTTTAGTCTGTTCCGCAGCAGTGAATTCCACCATTCTGTCTTCCAGGTCACTTATCCGTTCTTCTGCCTCAGTTATTCTGCTATTGATTCCTTCTAGTGTAGTTTTCATTTCAGTAATTGTATTGGCCATCTCTGTTTGTTTGTTCTTTAATTCTTCTAGGTCTTTGTTAATCATTTCTTGCATCTTCTCAATCTTTGCCTCCATTCTTATTCCAAGGTCCTGGATCATCTTCACTATCATTATTCTGAATTCTTTTTCTGGAAGGTTGCCAATCTCCACTTCATTTAGTTGTTTTTCTGGGGTTTTTTCTTGTTCCTTCATCTGGTACATAGCCCTCTGCCTTTTCATCTTCTCTATCTTTCTGTAACTGTGGTTTTTGGTCCACAGGCTGCAGGATTGTAGTTTTTCTTGCTTCTGTTGTCTGCCCTCTGGTGGTTGAGGCTATCTAAGAGGCTTGATGGGAGGCTCTGGTGGTGGGTAGAGCTGACTGTTGCTGTGGCGGTCAGAGCTCAGTAAAACCTTAATCCACTTGACTGTTGATGGGTGGGGCTGGGTTCCCTCCCTGTTGCTGTGGCAGTCAGAGCTCAGTAAAACCTTAATCCACTTGACTGTTGATGGGTGGGGCTGGGTTCCCTCCCTGTTGGTTGTTTTGCCTGAGGCAACCCAACACTGGAGCCTACCCGTGCTCTTTGGTGGGGTTAATGGCAGACCCTGGGAGGGCTCACGCCAAGGAGAACTTCCCAGAACCTCTGCTGCCAGTGTCCTTATCCCCACGGTGAAACAGAGCCACCACTCGCCTCTGCAGGAGACCCCCCAACACCAGCAGGTAGGTCTGGTTCAGTCTCCCCCAGGGTCACTGCTCCTTCCCCTGGGTCCCGATGCACACATTACTTTGTGTGTGCCCTCCAAGAGTGGGGTCTCTGTTTCCCCCAGTCCTGTCAAAGTCCTGCACTCAATTCCCGCTAGGCTTCAAAGTCTGATTCTCTAGGAATTCCTCCTCCCGTAGCCGGACCCCCAGGTTGGGAAGCCTGACGTGGGGCTCAGAACCTTCACTCCAGTGGGTGGACTTCTGTGGTATAAGTGCTTGCCAGTCTGTGAGCCACCCACCCAGCAGTTATGGGATTTGATTTTACTCTGATTGCGCCCCTCCTACCGTCTCACTGTGGCTTCTCCTCTGTCCTTGGACGTGGGGTATCCTCCTTGGTGAAGTCCAGGGTCTTCCTGTCAATGATTGTCCAGCAGCCAGTTGCGATTCTGGTGCTCTCGCAAGAGGGAGTGAGAGCACGTCCTTCTACTCCGCCATCTTGGTTAATCCTCCTGAATATAGTATTCTTGGTTGGCAGTTTCTTTCAGCACTTTAAATATATCATCCCATTCTCTCCTGACTGAAAGGTCTCTGCTGAGAAATCCACTAATAGCTTTATGGGAGTCCCTATGTATGGATAATTTTTTTCTCTTGCTGCTTTTGAAATTATTTGTCTTTGATCTTAAACAATTTTATTATGTGTTTTGGAGAAGGTCATTTTGGATTGATTTGGGGGCTGACCTATTAGCTTCATGAATTGGGAAGTCTAAATCTCTCCCCAGATTTGGGAAGTTCTCAGCCATTATTTCTTTAAGTAAACTTTCTACCCCTTTCTCCCTCTCATCTCCTTTTGGGACTCCAGTGACGCATACATTTTTCCTTTTTATGGTGTCCCATAGTTCTATAGGCTTTCTTCATTCCTTCACCCTTTTTAATTTTTGCTCCTCTGATTGGATAATTTCAATTGATCTGTCTTCTAGCTCATTGACTCTTCCTTTTGGTCAAGTCTGCTGTTGAAGCTCTCTGTTCAATTCTTCAGTCATTTTATTCTTTAGCGACAAAATTTTTGTTTGGTTCCTTTTTATGTTTTCTATCTCTTTGTTGAACTTCTCATTTTATTCTGGTATTGTTTTCCTGATATTAACTTGTTTGTTTATGTTCTCTTGTAGCTCTCTGGGCATCTGTAAGACAATTATATTGAATACTTCGTTGGGCAATTCCTGGATCTCCATTTCTTTGGGACCAGTTACTGGAGGTTTACTATATTCCTTTGTGGAGTTGTTTCCCTGACGCTTGATGATCCCTGTTGCCTTGCATAGGTGTCTGTGCATTTGTAGAAGCAGTCCCCTCTTCCAGACTTTGTAGTTTGACTTCAGTAAAGGAAGTCTTTTTTATCTGTGGGTGAGGCACACTGGGTCATGCTGTGACCCTGGGTCTAGTGGTGCAGGGCACCAACTGTGGGGGCATGTGACAGCACTGGGTCTGGAGGTGTGTGTTGTCTCTTTGACTCAGGGGTCCAAAAGCATCAACAACTGTGTGGTCCTTGGTGGGGGGATCACAGTGGCTGCAAAGGCTGTTGGGGTCCTCCTCAGTCTAGTAGCTACACCTGGATCCTCCAGGTCTAGTAGCTAGGCACCTTGGCAGGCAGTGGTGATGCCCAGAGCCAGTGGTATGCACACACTGGTCTGCAGTGGCCAGCTTTAGGTGCCTACATAGTGGCAGGGGTCAGTTGCAGACACACACATAGTGATGGAGCCCAAGGCCGGCAGAAAGGCCAGGGCCAAGTATGGGCACATTGACAGCTACCAGGGCCCTGGCTGTTAGCACACTCTTCTGTGGCTGCAGTCTCCCCCTAGGCATGCACACTGCAGAGAGGCTGATGATGGACATCAGGCCACTGGTGTGCAGTGCACAGCTGGAGGGGCTTGCCCCAAGCACATGCACAGTGGTAGAGGTCAGCCACGGGGCTGGCATCTTGCACTTGTTCAGCCTCAGAGACCTGAGCTGGCTGCCTGTGCAGTTCCTGGGCTCCAGTGGGGGAGGGTAGACTCAAGCAGCTGGCATCATCAAATGTGAATAGATGTGAGACAAAAGCTGGTGAAATCTGCAGGGCGTCCATGGCAGCTGTGCTGGCCATTTGTTTCTTCAGTGGTGAAATCTGCTGGGGTTGTCTGCACAGCAGGTCACTATGAACCATGATCACTTCTGCTGCATGGCTGATACTGGTACCCCCTACTTTTCTTCCCTGTTCCTAACCGTCTCTGGTTTTTCCACTTTGCCAGTCTGAGTGTGGTAAAACTGCAGCAGGACCTTTTTGCAGTGCCCCCAAAAGACTGAGGAAGCTAGTGGTTCACCCTGCTCTTCCTTTCCTAGAAAGAAGAATTCTCTCTAGGTGGGATGTCCCCTCTTGGCACTGAGCAGTGTTGGCTTGAGGGGTGGGTTGATGTAGGTAAAACGAAGCTTGCTTTCTTCTTTTCTTGTGAGGTTTTTCTCAGGTTTTTGTTCCACTGTCTTGCTAAAGTTTCTCACGTGGACTCTGGAGCTCTCCCAGAGCTGTATTAGTTTGCAGATCACGATCTAATTGCTGATCTTTGGGAGGGGGATAGAGACTGAGTCTCCTGTGTTGCCACTTCTCCAAAGGCATGTCAGGTATAAGTAAAAGCCATTTATTTGTTCTGGGTTCCAGTCCAGTGTTGCAGGAGGGAGAAGGGTAACTCTGTGGTTGAATATCTGTCCTCTCCTAGAAGATGGAAGCTAGAATCCAGGAGTAGCAGGCAGGAAGTTGAATCTATGTAGACCAATCTGAATTCTACTTGGGAGTTGTTTTTTCTTTGTTTGTTTGTTTGTTTTTTAACTGAAGAGGCTATTATCTTTCATGCTTCACCTCTCTTTTCTTGAACACTACATCTTGTTAGGCTCTGGGGGCACTCAACCTGGTTTGCATACCAGCTCTGCCCCCCTATTGCAGTGTGACTTTAGGCAACACTGAGCTTCGAATTCCTCAGCTATAGGGATTTCCCTGGTGGTCCAGTGGTAAAGAATCCGCCTTCCAATGCAGGGGACACGGGATTAATCCCTGGTCGGGTAACTAAGATCCCACACGCCACGGGGCAACTAAGCCCGCGCGCCGCAACTACTGAGCCTGTGTGCCGCACACTACTGAGCCCACGTGTCCTGGAGCACGTGCGCCACAACTAGAGAGAAGCCCACGTGCCACAACTAAGACCCAACACAGCCAAGAATAAAATAAATAAATAAATAAATAAAAATTTAAAAATTCCTCGGCTATAAAATGGGGATAAAAATGAGATTGCTGTGAGGATTAAAAGAAAATGCACATTAAGTACTTAGTGTTTGGTACACAGCAAGAACATAATAAATGTTTGTTGTTATTTTTGTAAACCGAGAGGGGCAGAGGAATAGCCATGGGCTTGAGAACATAAATGTTTGGGAAGGTTCTCAATTCCCAGGAACTCTGAAAAACGAAGTGTATATAAGAATAAGGCAGGAGGAGGCATGACACAAAGGCCTCCCTTTTAACAAATGGATGGTTTGTTTAAATCAGAGGTCAGAGGTTATAGACTGGAGACTCACTCTCTCCTGACTCAGTTCTGCCCAGAGAACTATTGGTATGGCATACTCAGTATTATAAACCTCAAAATTATTTGCTAGCATTTACAAATTGTGAGTAGTCCCACATACATAGTGTTGTAGACAGAATAATGGCCCCCTAAAGATGCCTGTGTCCTAATCCCTGGAACCCGGGAACATACCTTATTTGGCAAAGGGACTTTGCAGATGTGATTAAGGATCTTGAGATGGGGAAATTACCTGAATTGTCTGCTTGGGCCCAATGTAGTCACATGGTTCTTACCAGAGAAAAGCAGGAGATAAGAGAGGACAGAAGATGTATGCCACTGACTTTGAAGATGCAGGAATGGGGCCCGGAGCCAAGGAATGTGGGCTGTCTCTAGAAGCTGGAAAAGGCAAGGAAACAGATTCTCCCCTAAAGTCTCCACAAGTAACAGGTCTACAGACCCACTTTAGACTTTTGACCTCCAGAAGCGTAAAAAAATAAATTTGTGTTGTTTTAAGCCACTGAATTTGTGGTAATTTGCTACAGCAGCAATAGGAAACTAACACACACACACACACACACACACACACACACGTTTGTCTTTTCTCTAAAAACTGGAACATCTAACCACATTAGGCCTGGATCCTCACGTAGAAAAAGTCTGGGTAAGTCCTCAATTGCTGATCTGGGTTCTTTCCCATCCTGCCCACTTGGTTCAGTTACACTGGGCAGCTTTCTGCTGAGGCCTCTGAGTGTGGGACCTCAGGTTCACACAGTTCCATGAACAGACCTGATCTGTTACCAATAGTAGTAGTTTGCCAATGAGCAGTGGGGTCTCCCAGTCCCAAGTCTGTGAGTTTTATTCTGAAATACTTGTTCCCTACAGTTTTGATCCTTCCATCTAGGCAATGGGTGTGTGCTGGGAGCCAGAGAGGGGAGCGTGTTCTAAGGAGGCTGTGCTAGGATCCTCCAAAGATTGTCCTCAGACACATTCATAACACAGCAATTCCGTGCATGATCCCGGATAATGTGCAAAGCCAGCGAGATGCCTTTGGCCCTGCCTCAGGAGACATGCCTCCTCAGCCACTTTCATCTCACCTTGTGCCTAATTGCAAGGCAATCAGCCTCCCTGCTTCAGTGCCCCCCGTCTGTCTCCTGTTTCCACACCATTACTCTGGGAAAAGCCTGGCTCCCCATTTCCAGCTCCAGTCGCTGTGTCAGTTTCAGCCTCGCCTCTCAGCCCACATCTCTTGCTTGAGCAGTGAGACATGAAGACTGACAGCCACTAGAGAACTGCACAGGCTGTCCCCGATTTAAGCCATTGAAAATGCATTTCTGTTCCATAAAATCTGTTTCCGTAATTTTGTGCCCCTACCTCTTTGAAAGATGGTAACCCTAGGGAGGAGAAGAAATTAGCCAGGGAGGAGAAGTTCAGACTTCTGAATTTTAATATAATATTAAATATTATAATATTTTAATCGCTCGTTCCTTTAACACGTTAGTCATGTTCATTAAGTATGATTAATATTAAATATTATAATATTTTAATCGCTCGTTCCTTTAACACATTAGTCATGTTCATTAAGTATGATTAATTTTCAGGCTTTGTTGAAAACCATATCAGTTTCCCTATCAGGCACACATCCATCTCTTGCCAAGCAAGCTGCTGCAGTGGCACCAAATACTCTCCGTTTTTTACACCCTGATTGTATTAGTGCCCCCTGAAAAATTTGTTGGGTTAATTGAACTCACTTGTGTAGAATACTAGCAAAGAGCCCAGGCTCCTGAGTCAGACTGCCAAGGTTTGGTCCCAATTCCTCCACTTGCTGCCTGAGTCTCTTGGACAAGTTACTGAGCCTCTCTGAGCCCCAGTTTCCTCATCTGAGAATGGAAGTAAGAATACCTATTTCAGAGGTTTGTTGTCAAGATGAAATATGGCTTGCAAACTGCTCAGTAACTTACTATTATTGTAATTAAGGACCCTTGGAGTATTATTCATTCATTCATTCAGAAGATTTTATCCAGTGACTTCTATATGCCAGGCAGTGTTGTGTGCCCACTGCTGGCAATACAGCAGTGAACAAAATAAATAAATGTGTCCTTTAGGACCTTACACTCTAGTGGGGGAAGATAAACAACAAATAAACATATAGAATATGCCAGATGGTTCTATGGAGACAAGAAAGCAGGACTAGGGGAAGGGAGTACCGAAATGGTGGGAGAGTGTCAAAGGGATTGCAGAGATCACTCAGTTCAACCATATTAAGGGAAAGATATACATCCAGAAAAATATGCTTCATGTATCCACCGAGAATGTTGAGAACCTAATAGGTGCCAGGCCCTGACCTAGAGGGACTCTGTGGCTTGCAGGGGGAGACAGCCATGCTGTGTGCCCAGGTGTGTGACACACTATGAGAAGATGCCAGACCAAGACCAAGTGGTAAAGGAGCAGAGGCTCCACGGTGAAGCACGATGAAGCAGGAAGACTCAGAGAGTGCTTCCCTGAGAGAGGGGGTGTGAGCCTGGCCACGAAGATGCAAGGGGACACCAGAAGGTAGAAGAGCAGGTGCAGCAGGTGCTTCTGTGGTCCTGCCTGTATGCCCTCCTCGGACCTTCAGGTGCCAGCCCCTGACTGTCTCAGCCCAAAGGCTCTCCCTTGCCCTCCCTGCAAGCCAGAAGTGCAAGAGAAAAACAAGCCCAGCCCACCCCAGCCCTCCAACAGTGACTGACAGCCCCTCACTGCCTTCCTTTGGAAGGGTGCCTCTGAGGGTGTGTTCTACACTGCCCCCAGTGTTCCCCAGCAGGATTCACCCCCCACCCGCTTAGCCCCTCTTCCCGGCTCTCATGGTGTGGTAACTGCATGACCACACCCCCCTTCCTGGATGCCTTCCCTCCTCATCTCACTTCCTCCCTCCTCTGTTGGTGTTCTGTCCACCTCCCAGACAAGCGACTTGTTTTCTGCTTGTTGTCTTGGGCTCTGCTTCTGTGGGAAGGGGGAAGGCAGAGGGCACCTCACGCCCAGAGAGAGGGTGGTTTCAAGTGGGCAGAATAGAAACTAGGTGGGAAAGGAGAGGCTTTTGGATGTGGAGATTTGGGCCTTTATTTTTCTTCTATTGTGTAACAAATACCACAAACTTAGCCACTCAAATAATGCCCGTTTATTAACTCTCTGTTTCAATGGGGCAGGAGTCTGGGCGGTGCTCACTTGGACCCTCTGCTTAGGTTCCCACCAGGTGCAATCAAGGTGTCTGGATCTCACCTGAGGTCCAGAGCCCTCTTCCAGGCTCACAGAGTGTTGGCAGAACCCAGAACCCTGTAGTTGTAGAACTGAGGACATCAGCAACTGGAGGCCACTGCAGTTCCCTGCCGTGTGGCCCTCTCCGCGGCACAGCAGCAGTTCCTTCAATCCCAAGAGGAGAATTTCCCTCCTCGGATCTCTCTGACTTCTTGTCTCTGACCTCTAGACCTTCTTTGACATGAGCTCAACTGATTAGGTCAGGCCCACCCACACCCAAGGGGAGGGCTCTGTACAGGGAATTTAACACCAGGGGTGGAAATCTTGGGAGCCATCTTGGAATTCTGCCTACCCCAGCACCTCACCATGAAGAGCCTTGCACACTGCCTTAAGAAGCTTGGGCTTTCTTTCTCCAGGAATAGGAGCCATGAGAGCCAGTAAGCGGGGAAGCAGCATGGAGATAGTGCCGTCCCATTGCCCATCTGCTTGCTTTGAGCTCCGCAGTGACTCCAGGGGAACACAGTGTGGAAAGTGAGCAAACATGTTCCCACATGGGAGCACTTGACACGTGGTCCACTTTGTCTTCCAAACAACCACCATTTTTGCATCATGCCAGGGTTTCCTCTCTACTCCCTGCAGACTGGAGAGAACCTTGGGAGAGGTGGGCCTAGGATAAGCAGTTTTGATGGAGAATTGCACATTTTCTGGAGGGAAGAGAGTATTCAGAGAGGTGGGGTAAGTCGAAGGGGTGCACCGCTGAAAAACTTTGGGCAGCCTGTGGAGGGCAGACAGGATGCTCCTGTAGAGAATCTTCCTCCTCCCTTGTCCTCCTCCCTCTGCCCCAGTGGTATCACAGCTCTGAACTTCTGGTCATCTTGTCCCCAAGCATGAAATTCAACCTACTCAGCTTGGGCTCAACTGAAAACCTCTGTGAAGCTTTGCCCATTACTCAGGAGAAGCTGCTGCCTGGATCCCATGTTTGCAGAGAGAGACTCAGCACAGGCCCCTTCATCCTGGGGAGTACTAGGCTCCTTGAGTCTCCAAGACATCCCTGGGAATCTCTGAGGGCTTGAATATGAAAGCAGGAAGGAGCTTCTGGCCCACCCAGGATCCCTGCAGGATCTGCATACACAATTGGTCTTATTTCCCTTTCATATTTATGCTCAGAAAACATTAAGGGAAGTTAAATCCAATGACCAGTTTGTCCAGCATTGCTACTGGAATAATAAATGTATAGGTTAAATTAAAAAATCTATTTGTACTTATTTCAAAATTGATGGACACAGGGAAGCAGATTATAAAGTGCTTGGTACTTAATTTGTATTCCAAGGTAATTATGAAGGCAGCACCCATTTGTAATTCCAAAGGTCCTTTTATCCCTGAACCTTAAAAGCACTTTTCCAAGCATACCAGGAATAAAAATAAGTTATAAAACTTCCATGAAAAAAATTAAGCATACTCCATGATTTTGGAGCCCCACTTGAGTATGTCTATTTACCTGCTTTGCAAATACACTCACCTATTTTTCTTACAATTCTTTTTCACAAAAGAAAGAACTTTCTGTGCCATGTAGAGCCACACAACAGAATGAAATGGCAAACCTCCAGCATCTTAAGAAAAGCCCAAGATGAATTAAATCTACCTTCTCCATCTAGGTGATGATAATTAAATCAGATATCCCATAATTACATGTGCTGATTAATAGATTATTTGATTACCAAGTATAAGTGTACCTGCATCAATACAATTGCCTAAAAGCTCTAAATTAGAAATTGTTCAATAAAATATAACTGAAAGGTAGTAAGAATTGGTAGTTTTAATTGTCAGGGATGATTAATTGATCATTCAGATAGTATTGATCTACAACTTATGTAATTCTTGGCAATCTGATTTGTCAAATTTGAGTCCAAATAACTGATAATCAGTGCTAGTAATGGTAGAACTGGAAGGGACGGAATGATGAAGGATGAAAGGCTAGAACCACGGACCCAAAGGCCTGAGCTCCTCTAATCCCCTGCCTGGACCTCTGTGTAGGCTCAAGTGGAGGGCCCTTTGTCCTCCCAATCATTCCTCTCCCTGCACAAGCTCCAAGGGCCGAAGCCCTGGGGGCTCAGGCAGAAGACCTGGGGAGGTGTCCAGCCTCTGCCTCCCATTCCATGTTTATGTCCCCTTGCTGCAGTTTTCTCAAGCAAAATGGGGGTTAGAAAAGTGAGTATATCACAGAAAGAAGGGGAGAGCACTCACCCAGCTCAGCCTGTGGCAGTGCTGACTGTGTGCTGATTAGTGTTTTACCACCACTTTTCCTACTCTGGGCTCCTGGGGGAGGTATGGTTGATGCCCTTACCAGGTTCCAAGACACCAGCCTACATTCTCCTCTGCACTGACTCCACTTAATAAGGTCCTCAACGTGCAAATAGAGTCTTGCACTATTTTGTTCCCCCAGAGAAGTATTGCTGTGTCCACAGCTGCAGAAGAATGACCAGATTCCTTCTATTCAATGTATAATGGCACTTTATGGACACAGATGGAGCCCAAGAAATTTGTGCTTGTTGAAGGGAAGTCGCAAGTGCTTATTTTCTTGAGCTCCAGAGACAGAGGAGTGCAGCCAGTGATTACACTGATTAGAGACAGAACCTGACACCTGGGGGAAGAGGGAGCCCCAGGGTGCCCAAGGGTGGGAGCAACAGGGAAGGGAAGGAGGGCAAGAGAGACCACATGGGAACTCTTATGCGAGGATACGGCAGGCTCTGAGGACAGCAGACTAATCGCTGACAGGGTGGAGGAAACATGCCTGGCAGCCAATCCCTGGACAGAGGCCTCTGTCCAGGGAACACTGGTTCCCCTGTCAGCTTCTGAAGCAAGAAGTATCCCTGGTTTGCCTTGGAAGAGACAGGTGCTCTCATAGACCTCTTCCCAGGAGTGGGGTGTGAACATCTGAAGGTTCTGGAGATCAGGTCTTATGTTCCCTCCACCCAGACCCCAGCTGGGGCTCTCTACCGCCTTTCCCTGTAACATGGTGAGGCCAAATACTCTGCCAGACACTAACCTTTTCCCAGCACTTTTGTGAAAAGAAAACCCAGATCCTAAAAGAACCTGGTCTGACTTGCTGGCGACACCAGAAGACATGGCCGTGGAGCTGTGCCCACTTGGGGAGTGAGGGCAGCTCCCTCGCCCCTCTGGGAGGCCTGTCCCTGGACCCTCAGATCCTCCGTGGGTGGGGCTCTGCAATTGCACTCACAACCTGAAGCCTTTGCCCCACCCACTCCTGTTTGCAGGAATGCGACCCTGCATGTGCATGATATGTAACGGTATTGTTGAGGTGTTGTTTATAACAATGAAAAAGTATCCCTAGACTTAATGCAGAATTGATTAGACTGGGGTACATTTATAAAGTGGCTTTAAAAGTTACATCGTTGGGGCTTCCCTGGTGGCGCAGTGGTTAAGAATCTGCCTGCCAATGCAGGGGACATGGGTTCGAGCCCTGGTCCGGGAAGACCCCACATGCCGCGGAGCAACTAAGCCTGTGTGCCACAACTACTGAGCCTGTGCTCTAGAGCCTGTGAGCCACAACTACTGAGCCCGCATGCCACAACTACTGAAGCCCGCGTGCCTAGAGCCCGTGCTCCACAACAAGGTAAGCCACAGCAATGAGAAGCCCGCGCATCGCATTGAAGAGTAGCCCCTGCTCACTGCAACTAGAGAAAGCCCGCGCATAGCAACGAAGACCCAACGCAGCCAAAAGTAAAAGAAAAAAAAAAAAAAAAGTTACATAATTGATCTATGTTCAATGACATGGTAAATTATATTCAGTGTGTTAAGTGAAAAAAGCAGCATATAAATCAGGATGTACGTAGCCAGGTTTTCGTTAAATGTGTGTGGGTGGGTATGTGTCTGTAAATGTCCATTTTTGTGAACCAAAACCGTCTAGCAAGGTGCACATCAAATGTTAATTATCACCTTTGGAGGGGGAATTTTTTCATATTTTTATATTATATGTAATATATACTTATATATAATATATTGTATATTTTACATTATACTTATATATTTTAAACTTTCTCTTATTGGCACTAAAAGCCATTTTCTAAACCTGGGGAAATTTTAATTTGTCAACCTATTAAGTACAACTATTTTTAAACATGGAAGAGAAAAAATAATCCTTTCCCACTAATACCATAACACTAGCACAGCACAGTATAATTTATTTTTTATGACCGAGTTATAAATTGTTGAAAATAAAAGTTTCAAATGGAAATGTTGACATAATAATTGTACCTATAGCAACATGAATAACCAACCATAACCATTTTTTTTTTTAATTTTAAAGTAAATTTATGGCTGTGTTGGGTCTTTGTTGCTGCGCACGGACTTTCTTTAGTTGCAATGAGCAGGGGCTACTCTTCCTTGCGGTGCGCGGGTTTCTCATTGCAGTGGCTTCTCTCGTTGCGGAGCACAGGCTCTAGGCACGTGGGCTCAGTAGATGTGGCTTGCGGGCTCTAGAGCGCAGGCTCAGTAGTTGTGGCTCACAGGCTTAGTTGCTCCGCGGCATGTGGGATCTTCCCGGACCAGAGCTCGAACCCGTGTCCCCTGCATTGGCAGGCAGATTCTTAACCACTGCACCACCAGGGAAGTCCCACCATTATTATTTTGTCTTCTATTAATGTTTGCTTTTTTGACAATTCAACTTGCTCAACATGTTCGTCTTTTAATGTGAGTTAAAAGGTAATTTGCATAAACACAAATAACACAGTATGAATTCAGTGGCATTATGAATTAATTAGCTACAACCCACCATAATGACTTGGGAAAATGCAACTGTGCTTTCCATCTCTTTTATTTATAGCTTATTCTTGCTATGTTATACCTTTCTGGATAATAAGTGCTGAACATGCATGCTTCTTAAAAATGTTAATTATCCAAGACAGGTTTATGGTACCTTATCTAAAGGCCATATATTCTACTTCTTTGGCATCTTGGATTTATGTATTTACAAATGTTGTAAAGTTAATCAGTCCAGTTTCCTTCCCTTCCACACCCCAGCAGGGCCCTTCTCCTCTTGTTTCTGTTAGTACTCGGTGGGTCTCTGTTTCTGATTCTGGTGAAGAAACATCTACAGCTTAAGCCATCCAACTCTCGTTGCCTTGCCTGTGAGTGAGCATGGGACAATCAAGGTGAGCCAGGAAGGCCAAATCCAGCCCCAACCCTGCCAAATCTGGGGCAGATCATGGGTTCTGGGTTTCTTTGGCCCAGAAAGTGTTGAAAAATGGAATTTTTGGCAAATATTTTAAAATTTGGAGATTTCACACACACAATCAGGTATTGCTGTATCTTGAGAAACCAGAAAGTTGAGCAGTATTAGTCGCATTCCTAAGTGGCAACCACAAGGAGCTGTGTGGAGGCCCCTCTTTAGACAGACCTGAACTCTAGGGCTTCCGCATGGTCCCCACCAGTTCCTGTTGGCCTCCAGAAACAAAGGTTGAGTGCTGGTTGTCATTTGTCACCTTATACTGGACCCATTTGAAATGTTTGTGTTACCTGCCTGTCTCTTATAGCTGCAAGGGACATTTTATGAGAGGACAGGACTGCACCTCCATGGGACCAGGGGGTGAACCCAGGCACTGTTAAGTCCAGGGAGGCAGGCTTCTGGCGAGTAAACCAATCACCCACAGACAATTCACAGAAGGAAGAGCATTTCAGAGCATGGTAGGTGCTATTGAAAAATAAATAGGGAAATGGGAGGGAGAGTCCTGCTGGTGGGAGTGAGGTCTGCTCACATTGGTTGATCAGCAAGGGTTTCTCTGATGATGGCATGTAAGCAGAGACCAGAAGAACTAGGGCAGGGGTTCAGAGTATGTTCAAAGGGCTTGAGGTGGGAATAATGTTGGCATATTATAGGCTCTACAAGAAGGCCAGGGTGGTGGGCTTTAGCGATCAAGCACAAAATGAGAACAGAAAAGTGGTCAGGCAGGGTATCATCAGCCTAAATTCCCCCAAGAGCAGAGCCTAAACAGACATTTGTGTGCAGGTACTTGATTTGAGAATAAGATCCCAGGGATATAGAATGAGGGAGATGGGAGTGAAATAAGGAAGGAAGAAAAATACAAAGATGCATTGAGTGGGTCCCTATTGTGGGGATAAGGAGCCTTATCAAATGTGCCTCAGAGCTGTCAACATAGAGGATAAAAGAGGAAAGCATTTATTCATTGGCTTGCATTCCCCATAGATCAAGTGTGGCCCCACAGGCAGTAACTTCTCAGAATGTCTGGATTTAATATGCACAGCTGTCGAGCATATTCCTAGGTATCTAACATCTCAAGATTAGAGGAATCTTGGTGCAAGAACAAGAGATACAGCTGGGTGAGGCATTGTCAGATTGTATCCATGCAATGGTAGTCAGAGCCAGCATGAAACTCTGCTCTACATCAACTACTGAAACAAGGGTTGGGGCTGAGAGGATGTGAAATGGTATCAGAAGAGGCCCACTAGAGTAACAGCGTGATGGAAACCCCCTCATCTTCTCTACAACAAATCCACCAACCTCCTTTTATCTGCACTCATACTCTGCTTTCTCTCCTGCTAAAAAAGTTGATATATCTCTGTGCAGTCAAAGGGTCCCATTCCCTCTCACTTCCTCTATCTGCCTCATCAGTTTCTCCCTCTACCTTTGGCCATACTACCCCCATGCATATATGCTCTAACATGTCAACTTTAAAAATAAAAAAAGTTCAGGATAACCTAGAAAAAATGGATAAACTCCTAAAAATATACAACCTACCAAGTCTGAATCATGAAGAAATAGAAAATCTGAACAGACCAATAATGAGTAAAGAGGTTGAATACATAATCTAAAACCTCCCAACACAGAAATCCCAGGACAAGATGGTTTCACTGGAGAATTCTACCAAACATTTAAAGAATAATTAATGCCAATTCTTCTCAAACTCTTCCAAAAAACTGAAGAGGAAGGTACACTCTCAAACTCATCTTATGAGGCCAACATTACCCTGATACTAAGGCCAGATAAGCACACTTCAAGAAAAGAAAAATGCAGACCATTATCCCTGATGAATATAGATGCAAAAATTCTCAACAAAATACTAGCAAACCAAATTAAACAGCACACTGAAAGGATCATCACCATGATCAAGTGGGATTTACCCCTGGGATGCAAAGATGGTTCAACATATGGAAATCAATAAACGTGATACCCTCATTAATAGAATGAAAGATAAAAATCATATGATCATCTCAATAGAGGCAGAAAAGCCATTTGACAGAATTCAACATCATTTTATGATTAAAAACTCTCAGCAACTTATGTATAGAAGGAACATACCTCAGCATAATAAAGGCCATATATGACTTGCCCACAGTTAACATCCTACTCAACAGTGAAAGGTTGAAACATTTTTTCTAAGATCAGGAACAAGACAAGGAAGCCCACTCTCACCACTCCTATTCAACACAGTACTGGAAGTCCTAGACAGAGCAAGAGAAAGAAAGAAAAGGCATCCAAATTGGAAAGGAAGATGTGAAATTTTCTCTGTTTA
This sequence comes from Eschrichtius robustus, assembly GCF_028021215.1. NCBI lineage: Eukaryota > Metazoa > Chordata > Mammalia > Artiodactyla > Eschrichtiidae > Eschrichtius > Eschrichtius robustus. The sequence goes on from NC_090842.1 coordinate 48,245,401, forward strand.
TAGATAATATGATCTTACATACAGAAATTTCTAAAGACTCCACCAAAAAAATGTTAGAACTAATCAACAAATTCCGTAAAGATTCAGGATAAAAAATCAACGTATAAAAACCAGTTGTGTTTCTATACACGAGCAATGAACTACCTGAAAAAGAAATAAAGAAAACAATTCCATTTACCATAACATCAAAAACAATAAAATACTTAGGAATAAATTTAACCAAGGAAGTGAAAGATCTTTACACTGAAAAATACAAGACTTTGATGAAAAAAATTGAAGAAGACACAAATAAATAGAAAGATATCCAGTGTTCACGGATCAGAAGTGTTAATATTGTTAAAATATCCATAACTACCCAAAGCCATCTATAGATTCAATGCAATCCCTATCAAAATTCCATTTTTTTCACAGAAATAGAAACTTTGTCTTGTTCTCTGCTGTACATATAGCAGCCTGGCATATAGCAGGTGTTACACAGGTATTTGTCTAATGAACAAGTGAAGGTGAGAACAACAAATTGGGAAGGGCCTCCCTTGGGAGCCTCAGGGGAGTCCACAGCCCTCTGTGCTCTGTGCCTCTGTCAGTTCCCCCCCAAACACACCCTCAGAATGCAAAGCCCTCAGGCCTGGGACAGTCTTATCCTTCTCTAATTTCCAGATCTCAGTGCTGGGCCTTGCCCAGAGTTGGAATATGAATGAATAAATGAATGATCAATGGGTAGAAGTTTCAGGGGTAAAGATTCTGACTTACCAGAAAGAGAAAGACAAATACTGTGATATCACTTACATGTGGAATCTAAAATATGACACAAATGAGAGACTTCCCTGGTGGTCCAGTGGTTGAGACTCCACGCTTCCACTGCAGGGGGCACGGGTTCAATCCCTGGTCGGGGAACTAAGATCCTGCATGTCGCGCTGCGTGACCAAAAAAATAAATAAATAAAATAAAATAAAATAAAATAAAATATGACATAACTGAGCTTATCTATGAAACAGAAACAGACTCACAGACATAGAAAATGGACTTGTGGTTGCCAAGGGGGAGGGGGCAGGGGAAGGTTGCATTAGGAGTTTGGGATTAGCAGATGCAAACTATTATATATAGGATGGACAAACAACAAAGTCCTACTGTATGGCACAGGGAACTATATTCAATATCCTGTAATAAACTATAATGGAAAAGAAAAAGACAACCTAATAAATGAGCAAATGATATGAAAAAAAAGATTCCGACTTACCATTATTCATTATTTTAAGACTATCCTGAGCTCCTGTTTGTTCCAAGTCATCACCTGGACTGGGGGCCCACATCAATGAGAAGCTCACAGTCAAACAGGAGAGGCTACAGCGACCCTGATTTCCAGTGCCTGCTTCATGCACCTGCTTGCAGAGGGCTCCCGGCCTCCTGCCTCAGTCTCACTGCTGAGGCCAAGCAGGTCCCCGTGCTGCTTCTTCAGGGCCTGATGTTATACCGCGGCCAGTTTTCTTCCTGGCTTCTTGCCCTCTGACCAACTCTGCTTTTTGTCAAGACCTCTGAGTTTCAGCTCTGTACCCTGCTATTATGTGGTTACTGCTGCCCCACACCCACCAAAACCTTCTAGATACTGTCTTCCATTGAGATGTGTCACTGGTCAGTCATTCATGCCTTCACTCTGGAGGTTGGGTGGGGCAGCTGAGGTCAAGGTTGGGAGAACAGAGATAAAGCGAAAGGGGAAAAGAGGACAAGGAAGGGGAAAGAATGGGCCAGCAGGCATACCAACTAGTAGGGAAGTATTTTTCAAACTGTGAGTGATGACCTTTCATTAGGTTATAAGATCAATTCTGTGGGTATCAACCACCATTTTAAAAAATAAAATAGAAGAGAATAGTAAATAAAATACGAATGCATCGCTTGTAGCAATGGTAACTATTGTTTCATAAATACTTTCAGTTTTAGTTATACATGCACACAAACATACTGGGTCTCAATGTAAAAAGTAGTTTAAGGTCGATAACTTTTGGAAAACCCAGTCCAAGTGGCTCAAGTGTTGTCCGCAGTCTCCTTTATCTTGCCGAGGCTCTCAGCTGCCCACCTGAGGAAAGCAGACTAAGTGAAACTGATGTAATGTGATCCCTTAAAAGTCAGGCATATACAATGGAATATTAGCCATAAAAAGAAATGAAATTGAGCTATTTGTAGTGAAGTGGATGGACCTAGAGTCTGTCATACAGAGTGAAGTAAGTCAGAAAGAGAAAAACAAATACTGTATGCTGACACATATATATATGGGAAGAAAATGGTTCTGATGAACCTAGGGGCAGGACAGGAATAAAGACATAGACATAGAGAATGGACTTGAGGACATGGGGTGAGGAGGGGGAAGCTGGGGCGAAGTGAGAGAGTAGCATCAACATATATACACTACCGAATGTAAAATAGATAGCTAGTGGGAAGCAGCAGCATAGCACGGGGAGATCAGGTCGGTGCTTTGCGATGACCTAGAGGGGTGGGATAGGAAGCGTGGGAGGGAGGCTCAAGAGGGAGGGGATATATGTATGCATATGGCTGATTCACTTTGTTGTACAATAGAAACTAGCACAGTATTGTGAAGCAATTATAATCCAATAAAGATCTATTAAAAAAAAAAAAGAAAAGTCAGGCAGAGCAGAGGAGAGACCCCTATGTGAACATCGTCAGCAGCAAATGCCAGAATGGCAAAGGCCACTCATTCTCAGCCAAGAAAAGGCAACCATTCAGGTCTCTTGGAGCAGCTGCCAGCGGAATCTGCCCAGTGTGATAGAAAAAGAGCCCACATATGTGGAGCAGTACTGGACGCCAGGCACTGTGCATCCCTACCTCTCAGTAAGTTGTGCTCCAAGGGGGTACGTCCATGTGTGTGCTGCTCATCATGGATGCCTCAGGGTCCAGCACGTAGTAGCTGGTCCAACCACATGAGTTGAGTGTTTCTGGTCCTCATGACAACCCTACATGGGAGATATTGTTATCTTTGCTCACCAAACCTGGGCTCTCTTCACCATGACACAGCTCTCACTACATCAGAAGCGGGAGAGGTATAAGCCCTGGTCCTGCTTACAGTAAATAACATTTATAGAAGAAATGACAGATGAAAGATACTGGGGACATAGCTCTGGGTTGCTTTTTCTCCCAAACATCAACTTCATCAGGATAGTCACAGTGTCTGGCTTGTCTCCTGCTGAACCCCTAGCTTCTTTTTTTAATTTTTAAAATTTTTTATTTTTTTTGGCCATGCTGCAGCGTGTGGGATCTTAGTTCCCTGACCAGCGATCGAACCCACGCCCCTTGCAGTGGAAGCACGGAGTCTTAACCACTGGACCGCCAGGGAAGTCCCTGAATCCCTAGCTTCTAAGACAGTGCCTGACACATAGTAACTCAATAAGAATCCATCGGATGGATGGATGCATGCATGGATGAACAGAGACCTATGTTGCAGGCCTAGATCTGCCAATAGTTCCTCAGGCAGGTCACATCCCAACTACTGGCCTCAATCCCACACCTGCGACCTGAAGGCCCAAGTCAGACTGTGCATTCTGGGAGCTGGCGCCTCTCAAGTAGGTTTAACAGCTTCCCTAGGTGCCATTGGGGACTCCAGGGTAATACTATTGGACTGGTTCCTTTCTTCCCTCCATTCCCACTCCCAGCCCTGGGAAAAAAAAAATGCCCAGACTGCCCACTTGTGCCCCTGGGTAGCTCAGTCAGGCATCTCTAGGTATTCAGGTAAATTATGAGTATGTCTGACGTCATGCTGGGTAGTAGCTGCATCTTTGAATCAACATTTAAAAACAAAGCAAAATACAAAGTCTGAATTGTTTTGGAAAACCTATACTGAGCCCTTCCAATGCAGGCAAAAAGCATAATGGTTAAATGTACAAGCCCTGTAGCCAAACTTCCTGGGTTCATCTCCCTACTGGCAGCAAGACAAGGCCTTCAACACTCTGAGCTTCTGCTTCTCCTCCCTAAAATGGGAGCAACACCCACCTCTCCAGGATGCTATGAGAAGCTTCACCTGAAGGAGTGTCATCACCGGGGCACAGTGATCTACCTGGAGCAAGGACTCAACATGTCCTTGAGTCTAAGGAGAGGCCAGTAAAAACTGTCCCAGTGGTAGGGGTCCTCAAGTTCAAGCTCAGCACCATCCCACCAAGGATAGGCAGGGGCATCCTTCTCTTGGGTTCACAGTGTCCTGGAGCTTTGCGAAGGGGGTGGGGTATCACATAAGAAAATAATCTGGGACAGATGGAGTCCTGGGACAGGTGTGGGTATCACCCCTGCTGGGTGGCCAAAGGGCAAGGTGCTGGATACTAACAACATGAAGTAGTCATCTCTATGCAGCACTGACTTCCAAACCAGAGAACATAGACAGTAAATTTGGTGCAGTCTCAGGGCAAGTTCTCAGCTGGGTGGTCTGTGGAGAAATCAGCTGCCTTGCCATTCTCAGGAACTCACATGAGGTCTCTTGCAGATCTGTACCAGATCAGAGAGGCTGGTGTTTCCTAGTAAGTGTCCTTCTTAGACAATTTGTCCAGAAGCCTGCACACTCCAGTAATATCCCTCCTCTCTCATTATCCATTGTCTTTTTGTCTTAGGAGAACTCTTCTTCCTCTCTGCTTTCCTGAGAGATATACTTTAGTCCTTCTTTCTACCATTGCTTCAATTCCTATTCTCCTCTTTTCTTTCACAATGAACCTTAATGCCTCATTATCCCTTGAGCCTGAATTATTAGCAGTGGGAAAGCAAAGGTAGCTTACTTACTATATCCTCCCAGGAGGTGGGAGAACATTTTATATTGCAAACTCCTAGTCCAACAAAGAAAGGGAAGAAAATGACACTTGTATGGCATGCACTATTTGTCAAGCCCTGGCCTGAGAGCTACACTTATATTAACTCATTTACCTGTTTAACAGCTCCTTGAAGTAGTTACTATGATTACTCCTAGGAAACAACGTACAGAGAGGTTAAATGAGTTTTCCAAGGTCATGGTCAGTAGCCAGGCTGAAAGGCAAACCCAGACAGTTTCCTGGGACTAGACTCCTCTCCGATTCATCCTGCCACTGCCTTTCAAACCAAACCAAACATGTTTCTATGTTAAACTATCACAAACATTCACAACATACTGTGTTTCTGTGGTCTGCAGTGAATGAGCACCTTCAAGGACGGTGACTGTGATTCCTTCCTCCCCTCATCCACAGAGTTTGGCTAGATTCTGTCACAGAGCAGAAACTCAGGCAGTGTTGGCTGAGTAAAGAAAGGAATGAGTAGCTATCCAGACTCTTGGTAGCGATGCCACAGTGTCTGCTCTGAGCTAAGACAGAGAATGCACATGACTCCACATACATCTAAGTGAGTCTCAGAGAGCACAGCCTCACCCAAGAAGCTGTCTTATGAAGAAGAATCATGGCCGAGAGTGTGTCATCTTTAACAGTTTTGAGGACAGCAAAGAATAAGTCCTCAAGACTCCCCTCCTGGGGCAAGGGTGACCCACTGCATCTGATTGAAAACAGGGCTGCCAGTATCCCTGGGCCTAACTGTCCCTAGTTCTAGGAGATCCTTTTAAGCTCTGAGCCCCAGATCTCCAACTTGGGGTCAAAGGAGCCTTTTGTAATTGAGGGAAACTTTACAAATCCTTTCACCAAAGCTGCCAGCATTCTTTTATTCAAACCCCACTGGTAGAGAAATCTTGACTTAATTCTACACCATGTGGAACAAGAATAGCGTAAGAATAAAGACAGTTTTTCACTGAGGCAAATTGGTACATTGGTTTCTTGGTTTCAAACCTGAATGGACAATAGACTATTCTCAGGAGATTTTTTAAAAGTCTAGGAACTACTTTGAGTAATGACAAGGGACTGAAGTAGTCACATGAGCCCTCCCACAGAAAACAATAACAAAAACTTGATAAAATAATTTAAACAAAACAATATTTAAAGTATGGGAAAGAATCCAAAAGAAGACAGAACTAGATTCACTAAAATTTATCTGCAATGTATAGTCTTCATTTAAAACTTAACAGACATTGGAGAAAAAAAAAAACAGGAAGAAAAAGCAGGAAATAGAAACTGATCCTGTGAGATAATATGATAATTAGCTTGACTGTAGTGATCATTTCCCTATGTATATGTATATTAAACATCATGTTGTACACCTTAGAGATAAACAATTTTTATTTTAAAACAAAGAAAAAAGAAAGTGACTTCGTGTGAACTCAGATGTTTGACTCAGCAGATAAAAACTTCGAAGCAGCTATTATACATATATGCAAATAGTTTAAAATATGTTAAAAAATTAAAGAGAAATATGGAATAAATGAACAGAAAATTAGTCTTAACATAGAAATTGAGACAATAAAAAAGGAAATTCTAGAGCTAAAAAAACATGATAACTAAAATTAAAAATCCACTGAATAAGGCTTAATAGTGAATTTAAATGAGAGAAAGTAATCAGTAAACTTGAAGCTAGATCAATAGAAGTTACTCAATCTGAGGTATATAGAACAAAGATTGAAGAAAATGAAAAGAACCTCAGAGATGTGTGAGACAATAGTAGTTTGTGGTCCAACATACATGTTATTTGAATCCTAGAATGGTAAGACTAAAATAAAGAAAAAAAGAAAATATTCAAAAAAATAATGGCCCCCAAAATTCTCAATTTTGGTTGAAAGTATTAACGTACAGATCCAAGAACTCAATGAACCCCAAATATAATAGAACTAAAAAAAACTCTCCTAGACATAGCATATTCAAAGTGATGAAAGCCAAAGAAAGAAAATCTTGAAGGCAGTCAGCAAAACTGATAGGTAACATACTGGGGAAAAAAATGTAAGAATAATATCTGATTTCTTATCATAAACAATGGAAGCCAAAGGAAATAGGAACAACATAACTCAAGTACCAAAAGGAGAAAAGAACTGCCAACCAAGGGTATTACATCCAGAGGAAAATATTCTTCAAAAGTGAAGGTAAAATAAAGACATTTTTGGAAAACAAAAACTGTGATAATTTGTCACCCACAGACCTACACTATAAGAAATACTAAAGAAAGTTCCTTAAGCTGAAGAAATAGATATTCTGGAAATAGTAGGTATGTAAGTAAATATAAAAGACCATATTTAAAATTTTCTCCTTTTAAAAACATATTATATTTTAAAAATAAACTATGTTAAAATTTTAATACTACAGGAATGGGTTTATGGTGTATAACGAGTATATACAACAAAAATAGCACTAAGAATAGGTTGGCAAAATGAAATACGCTGTTTCAAGTCTCCTCTATTTAACCTACAGTAACTCAATATTAACTATAAGTAGAATGGATTATGTTAAAGCTGGATATTGTAACCCTAAAACCACTAAAAACACAAGGCAAAGATATATAGAGAGAGAGCCAATAAGGGAATTTAGATAGAATACTAAAATATATTGTATTAATGCAAAAGAAGGAAAGAAAGAACAGAGGACCAACAGCAGCAAGATGAGGTGAATAGAAAACAAATAGAAAAATGGCAGACCTCAATACAGCTATGTCAATAATTACATTAAATGTAAAAAGAATATGCACTCCAATCAAAAGGCAGAGATTTTAAGACAGGATAAAAAGCAAGAACCAAGTGTATACTGGCTACAATAGACACACTTTCAATTCAAATACAAAATGGATTGAAAGTAAAAAGATGAAAAATGAGGCTTCCCTGGTGGTGCAGTGGTTGAGAATCTGCCTGCTAATGCAGGGGACACGGGTTCGAGCCCTGGTCTGGGAAGATCCCACATGCTGCGGAGCAACTAGGCCCGTGAGCCACAACTACTGAGCCTGCGCGTCTGGAGCCTGTGCTCCGGAACAAGAGAGGCCGCGATAGTGAGAGGCCCGCGCACCGCGATGAAGAGTGGCCCCCGCTTGCCGCAACTGGAGAAAGCCCTAGCACAGAAACGAAGACCCAACATAGCAATCAATCAATCAATAAAAAATAAATAAATAAATAAATAAATTTAAAAAAAAAAAGATGAAAAATGATGCAAAAAAAGATGCAAAATGTAAGTATAAAAAAAAACCTGAAGTGCTTCTAATAACATTAGTCAAAATGGACTTCAGAACAAAGGGTATTACTAGAGGCAAAAGGAACTTTCCTTTACTCTAAAAGGATCAATAAAATCAGGAAGAAATGATACAAGTGTGTATGTGCCTAACAACCAATCTTCAAAATATATACATGAAAAACTGACAGAATTAAAAGCAGAAATAGACAAGGCCACAACCACAGTAGGAAACTCTAACACACCTTTCCCAGGAACTAATAGAACAATTAGACAAGAGACCAGTAAAGATATATCAACAGAATATGTGAAGAACATTATCAACCACTTTGGCATTTATAGAACACTCACTGAACAACCACAGAATACACACTTTTTCAAGTGCAAATAGGTGTTAACCAAGTAGACCACATACTGTATCATAAAATAAATTTCAATAAATTTCAAAAGAACGAAATCTTACAAAGTATGTTCTCTGACCACAGAGGAAATAAATTTGAAATCCTACCTGAATTCAGGCAGTAGCAGAAACCTTACACTTTGGGAGGAATATTCTCTGTCAACTTTCCAGTAAGCACTGAACTGGGGCACTTAAAAATCATTTTATTTTAAAAGTAAATGTCTTATTTCTACTCCGATAGTACATGGTCATTCATTCCGCCGCTCTGAGTTAATGGCCAAAAATGCAACTTCAACAGGAGTTAGCAAAAAATGAAATGCATCCACTCATGTAACAGAAAACCACAGCATGAGGACGCCTCCCAGGCTCTGCTTTCCTCTGGGTGGGCTCCCTCTCAGCAAGGTCTCCTGGTGGCAAGATGACCACCTTCAGCTTCACAGTAGAAATAGAGCTTCTATTTCCCAAGAGGCACCTCAAGAGTCTTTCAGCATCATTGTCACTAACTGGCTAGGGGTAGATCATATGTCCACCCTTGAATCTGGGCTTAAATCAACCACCTCACTCACTTCAGGGTTTAATAGTGAGTTTGTGGTTTCTCAAAGGAAAATTGAGGTTAAGAGGGAATGAGTGCTGGACAGGCAGTGACAACAGACGTGTCCACCCTGCAGACACTGGGCTTAAAGATGGTAGCGAGGGAGGTGGGTAGGGGAATGTAAGGTCCTGAGCGAGATGAAGCTCCAGCAGGGCAGGACTTACCCCACAGTCTAGCTCAAGCCCTCCTGGCCTTCCAAGCAGTGGTCACCTCCAGATGGAGGTTTATGAGTGAATGTGTATACAAGAGTACACACACAAACACACACACACACACACACACCCCTTCTCTGTGTTATCTTTTCCTTTTTTTCACAATGGATATACAAATTATTTCTGTATAAAAATTTTCTTTAAAAAGCACAAATATTTAAGACAAAAACATTTAGGGGTTGGACTTTTTTTCTTAGAGTAACATAGTGCAAAAATATTTATCTTTAAGGTCAGAAATGTATACGCCACTGGTGCTCCTGCCGCTTGTGAAACATTTACAAGTATTTTTTTTGCATTTCTTTTTTAAAATTTATTTTATTGAAGTATAGTTGATTTACAATGTTGTGTTAATTTCTGCTGTACAGCAAAGTGATTCAGTTATATATACATTCTTTTTCATATTTTTTTCCACTACAGTTTATCACAGGATATTGAATATAGTTCCCTGTACTATACAGTAAGACCTTGTTGTTTATCCATTCTGTATATAATAGTTTGCATCTGCTAATCCCCAAATCCCAATCCTTCCCTCCTCCAATCCTCCTCCTCCTTGGCAACCACAACTCTGTTCTCTATGTCTGTGAGTTTGTTTCTGTTTTGTAGATAAGTTCATTTGTGTCATACATATGGTATTGGTCTTTCTCTTTCTGACTTACTTCACTTAGTATGAGAATCTCTAGGTCCATCCATGTTGCTGCAAATGACATTATTTCATTCTTTTTTATGGCTGAGTAGTATTCCATTGTATATATGTACCACATCATCTTTATCCATTCATCTGTTGATGGACATTTAGGTTGTTTCCATGTCTTCGCTATTGTGAATAGTCCTGCTATGAACATAGGGGTGCATGTATCTTTTTGAATTATATTGATAGTTTTGTCTGGATATATACCCAGGAGTGGGATTGCTGGATCATATGGCAACTCTATTTTAGTTTTTTGAGGAACCTCCATACTGTTTTCCATAATGGCTGTACCAATTTACATTCCCACCAACAGTGTAGGAGGGTTCCCTTTTCTCCACACCCTCTCCAGCACTTATTTGTGGATTTTTTAATGATGACCATTCCGACCAGTGTGAGGTGATACCTCATTGTAGTTTTGATTTGCATTTCTCTAATAATTAGTGATGTTGAGCATCTTTTCATGTGCTTGTTGGCCATCTGTATGTCTTCTTTGGAGAAAGAAGGTCTATTTAGGCCTTCCATTTAGCAAGTCTTTTAGCCTTAAAAATGGGAATAATACCTGATTTAGTGAACTTATAAATTGTGGTGGGAAACCTTACCATAATGTGGAGCACTGGAGATAGTACACGTAGACAGGTTTTCTATATTGAAGAATGTTTTACAAATGGGAAAAAATGTTATTTGTATTTCAATTCTGGAAGCCACAGGAAAGTAACTTGTGCTTTGTCCCTCCTATTCAAGATGGGTGTGTCCTCACCCTTCTGAGTCACAGCCTCACCTCACCAAAGGGGGAAAACTTTACCTGTGATATCTCTAGGCTTTAACTACTAAACAAATAGAAATAATAAGTGTAGCTTGGCACTAAACTCAGGGACAGAGGCAATTAAAAATAAATCAGGCGTCTTGGAAAAAGTCATTTGCAGAAACAGTTGTATCCACAGCTTGAAATATTGAGGAAATACATTAAAGCAAAAATTAATTTAATAAACACTCAACCTCATTCTTTTTAAAATAGAGAATTCTATAAAATACTTCATTAGGCAAAGTCTCAGTGGGGAAACGTGGACTGTTTTTTAAGAAGAACTTTGTAAATTAGAGAGACAAAAGAAAAAAGGAAGGGGAGGGGGAAAGAACATGGCCTTTTTCTGAGTGTGCAGCCTTAAGAACAGGGCAGTGCAGCTCAAGTGTGAGGAGAGGAAGGAAGTGTTCTTTGCACCCACACTTACCCCTGTTCATTTATAGCCCAGTTCATCATGCTAGAACCACACAAAGCCAGTCAGACAATGCCAGTCTCTGTCTGCCCGGAGAGTCCAGACACATAGACCCAAATGTGATTCAAGAACCCAGTAATGGCCTAAACTCTGCCTTCTCCCACCCTGTGCTTCAACATTTGCTCTGGGCCGCTGAGCAGAAGTGCCACTGAAGAGGGTGGTTATCTGGTCTCTCCCCAAGTGATCCCAGAGCCTAGCACTGTGCTGGGAGATTGGCTGATCCTTCAAGGCACCTGCCAGTTGATGCAGTGAGCATTTGACAGGTGTCATCCCAGAATTCTTTTTCTGTCCACTTGCTAACAGTGCAGCTAGTGACCCCACCCACAATTCCAGATTGAGCCTTGAGTGGCTTAAAGAAATACAGACATTTCACTCCCCAGTCCTGGTCGTTAGTTCAGAGGTAGCATGTGAACTAGGCCTATCCAATCAAAACAAATCTCAGGGCTCTTCTGGAATGTAGAGACAGAAACATTCTCACCATCAGGACTGGGTGGTGTACAGGCAAGAAACCCAGAATCATGGGAACCACTGAGGTGGCACTAACTCAGGGACAAAGCCAACAGAGAAGGGCCCAGAGAGAACTTCAGGGAAATAGAGTGTCCTGATCATGCCATTCCTGAAGCCATGCTTTCCTTGAATACCAGAAAGTTATTCCAGTAGGAAATGAATCTTGTTTGTTTTATAGGCTGGTTGGAATTTTGCTGTTGTTTGATGTTTGTGTGTTAAGAGTTTGGACATTGAGGCAGGTCAGAGAACGGGAAAGACAAGAGACAAAGGAAAAAGGAAGGGAGGGGGAAGTTAAGAGAAAGAAGAAAGGAACAAAGAGAAAAGAACAAAAAAAAGAGACAGAAGAATAAGACAATCATAGAGCAATTTGGGGCTATATGGGCTGGTGTACCCATTTCTCTCATTTAACAGATGAGAAAACTGAGGCCCCAAATCTTGAAGTCACTCTCTCTGGGCAACACCACCAGTGTACACTGGCATGAGAACCCAAGGGTCCTGGCACTGAGTCACTGTCTTCCTCCCCCAAGTCATGAATATAGAAAAGCAGCTTTTGGAACTAAAGTATTTCTTGCTCATTACAGAAAATTTGGGGATATGTATATAAGTAGAAAGGAAAAAAAGCCATAATTTTACCATCCAGTACAACCACTATTAGCATTTTACCAAATTTCCTGTCCATTTTTTTCTATATTTAAGGATAATTTTTAGTTATAAATACTTTTTTTTGAAAGCAGTATTTATTTATTTTTGGCTGTGTTGGGTCTTCATTTCTGTGCGAGGGCTTTCTCTAGTCGCGGCGAGTGGGGGCCACTCTTCATCGCCGTGCGCGGGCCTCTCACTGTGGTGGCCTCTCGTTGCGGAGGACAGGCTCCAGACGCGCAGGCTCAGTAGTTGTGGCTCACGGGCCCAGTTGCTCCGCGGCATGTGGGATCTTCCCAGACCAGGGCTCGAACCAGTGTCCCGTGCATTGGCAGGCAGATTCTCAACCACTGCACCACCAGGGAAGCCCCTAAACACTTTTTTATGTAATTTTATTCCCCAATTTTTTTCTCTTAACATTATTTCATAAGCATTCCCCTATCTGTATATTCTTCAGAAACATTTTTATGATGCCATGTTTAATCAAGTGGATATATATTAATTTACTTAATCATTTTCCTACTATTGGGTGTATTGTTTGTTCCTAATTTTTCAACACTAATTTTCAAAAAACTCCAAGGAAACCTTCTTTGCATAATACTTATCTTACTTAAAATTGTTTACTTAGAATAGAGTCCCAGAAGTGAAATTTTATGGTCAAAGGGTAGGAACTAGAGTTGGCCAAATTTAGCAGCTAAAAATGTAGGATGTTCAGTTAAATCTTAATTTCAAATTATTTGTCATTATCTGAAATTCAGATTTATCTGGGAGTCCTACATTTTATCTGGCAACCCTAGTAGGAATATTTTAAAGGTTTCCATATATATTTCCAATGCCCTTTCTTCTCTAACATGTTTCCTCAGGTTGGAAAAGAAGAGGAATGAGAGAATAATATCTAACATTTTGTAACCGAGCAGGACACTATGGGGCCCTTCATAGGACAGACCCCTCTCCCCACATCATCTGCCTACTTCTAGTCTGTAGAACAGCTGTAGTCTCCCAGGCTTCCCCTGAGTCACAAAAGCCTGGCTCAAGAATTAATGATTGAAAGAATGTGAACATGTAGTTATAACTGAGCAGGATTCTATGGGGCCTTCTTGGGACAGACCCCTCCCCCATATCCCCTGCTTTAGCCCCTCTCTTAAGTAAGTACCCAGATAACACTATCTGATGCTTATTTCCTGAGTTTTTCAGATGCTAAAAAACCACCACCAAATGGAAGAAATTAACTACTAGCCCCTAAGGATTGATCACCATCAACCAGTCAGAGAATTGTGCATGAGCTGATCACTTACCCTGGGACACCTCTCCTCACCTGGCCTTTAAAAATGCTTTGCGAAACCCTTTGGGTAGTTTGGGGGTTTTTGGAGGATGAGTCCTCCCCCCCCCCCAACCCTGCCCCCGTTCTCCTTGCTCAGCCCTGCAATAAACTCCAGTATTTCAGTTTGTTTGGCCTCACTGTGAGACAAAAATAGCAGCTGTGAAACCACGCAACTCAGACTGGGACTTCAACCCACAATCTTTTTTTTTTTTTTTTTTTTTATTAGTCATCAGTTTTATACAAATCAGTGTATACATGTCAATCCCAATCGCCCAATTCAGCACACCACCATCCCCACCCCACCACAGTTTTCCCCCCTTGGTGTCCATATGTCTGTTCTCTACAACTGTGTCTCAACTTCTGCCCTGCAAACCGGCTCATCTGTACCATTTTTCTAGGTTCCACATACATGCATTAATATACGATATTTGTTTTTCTCTTTCTGACTTACTTCACTCTGTATGACAGTCTCTAGATCCATTCCACGTCTCAACAAATGACTCAGTTTTGTTCCTTTTTATGGCTGAGCAATAATCCATTGTATATATGTACCACAACTTCTTTATCCATTCATCTGTCAATGGGCATTTAGGTTGCTTCCATGACCTGGCTATTGTAAATAGTGCTGCAATGAACATTGGGGTGCATGTGTCTTTTTGAATTACGGTTTTCTCTGGGTATACGCCCAGTAGTGGGGTTGCTGGATCATATGGTAATTCTATTTTTAGTTTTTTAAGGAACCTCCATACTGTTCTCCATAGTGGCTGTATCAATTTACATTCCCACCAACAGTGCAAGAGGGTTCCCTTTTCTCCACACCCTCTCCAGCATTTGTTGTTTGTAGATTTTCTGATGATGCCCATTCTAACTGGTGTGAGGTGATACCTCATTGTAGTTTTGATTTGCATTTCTCTAATAATTAGTGATGTTGAGCATCTTTTCATGTGCTTCGTGGCCATCTGTATGTCTTCTTTGGAGAAATGTCTATTTAGGTCTTCTGCCCATTTTTGGATTGCGGTGTTTGTTTCTTTAATATTGAGCTGAATGAGCTGTTTATATATTTTGGAGATTAATCCTTTGTCCGTTGATTCGTTTGCAAATATTTTCTCCCATTCTGAGGGTTGTCTTTTCATCTTGTTTATGGTTTCCTTTGCTGTGCAAAAGCTTTGAAGTTTCATTAGGTCCCATTTGTTTATTTTTGTTTTTATTTCCATTACTCTAGGAGGTGGATCAAAAAAGATCTTGCTGTGATTTATGTCAAAGAGTGTTCTTCCTATGTTTTCCTCTGAGAGTTTTATAGCGTCCAGTCTTACATTTAGGTCTCAAATCCATTTTGAGTCCATTTTTGTGTATGGTGTTAGGGAGTGTTCTAATTTCATTCTTTTACATGTAGCTGTCCAGTTTTCCCAGCACCACTTATTGAAGAGACTGTCTTTTCTCCATTG
This sequence comes from Eschrichtius robustus, assembly GCF_028021215.1. Lineage (NCBI taxonomy): Eukaryota > Metazoa > Chordata > Mammalia > Artiodactyla > Eschrichtiidae > Eschrichtius > Eschrichtius robustus. The sequence continues at coordinate 48,260,518 of NC_090842.1, forward strand.
TATATCTTTGCCTCCTTTGTCATAGATTAGTTGACCATAGATGCGTGGGTTTATCTCTGGGCTTTCTATCTTGTTCCATTGATCTATGTTTCTGTTTTTGTGCCAGTACCATATTGTCTTGATTACTGTAGCTTTGTAGTATAGTCTGAAGTCAAGGAGTCTGATACCTCCATCTCCGTTTTTTTCCCTCAAGACTGCTTTGGCTATTCGGGGTCTTTTGTGTCTCCATACAAATTTTAAGATGATTTGTTCTAGTTCAGTAAAGAATGCCATTGGTAATTTGATAGGGAATGCATTGAATCTGTAGATTGCTTTGGGAAGTATAATCATTTTCACAATGTTGATTCTTCCAATCCAAGAACATGGTATATCTCTCCATCTGCTGGTATCATCTTTAATTTCTTTCATCAGTGTCTTATAGTTTTCTGCATACAGGTCTTTTGTCTCCCTAGGTAGGTTTATTCCTAGGTATTTTATTCTTTTTGTTGCAATGGTAAATGGGAGTGTTTCCATAAGTTCTCTTTCAGATTTTTCATCATTAGTGTATAGGAATGCAAGAGATTTCTGTGCATTAATTTTGTATCCTGCAACTTTACCAAATTCATTGATTAGCTCTAGTAGTTTTCTGGTGGCATCTTTAGGATTCCCTATGTATAATATCATGTCATCTGCAAACAGTGACAGTTTTACTTCTTCTTTTCCAATTTGTATTCCTTTTATTTCTTTTTCTTCTCTGATTGCCATGGCTAGGACTGCCAAAACTATGTTGAATAAAAATGGTGAGAGTGGACATCCTTGTCTTGTTCCTGATCTTAGAGGAAATGCTTTCAGTTTTTCACCATTGAGAATGATGTTTGACATGGGTTTGTTGTATATGGCCTTTATTATGTTGAGGTAGGTTCCCTCTATGCCCACGAGAGGCCACGATAGTGTGAGGCCCGCGCACCGCGATGAAGAGTGGCCCCCGCTTGCTGCAACTAGAGAAAGCCCTTGCACAGAAACGAAGACCCAACACAGCCAAAAATAGATTAATTAATTAATTAATTAATTAATTAAAGTTAATGGGTTATAAAACAAAAAAAGAATCTGCTCTTCCACTGCACAGGGAACGGGTTCGATCCCTGGTCAGGGAACTAAGGTCCTGCATGCCGTGTGGCGTGACCAAAAAATAAAATAAAATAAAACTAGAACAAACATTAGCTGGGGCCTGGGGCAAATGTGTAGGAAGGTCAGTCATGTGAGTAGGGTGTAGGTAAAGCAGGCACTGGTTGAGCAGGGGATGTACAGAGAGCAAGAGAACAGCCTTCTTGGGTGGCCTGACCATACAGGTTGGAATTGGGAAAGTCTGCCCCTCCCCAGTGAGGACATTTTGAAGACACAGTCCAGGGAAAGAGGGCTGGGCTTGAGTCTGAAGCATTTTAAGTGCTCTGTAACCTCTTCCTTATATTCACCAGGAACTCCTTTTGGTTGATGACAAAAGGATCATGGGAGAAGCTGGCTCTGACCTTTGTCAGTCTGCATTTGGGAAGCATCCCCACACAGTGACACCCCCCTCCAACCCCATCATTGCTGGGACTGTTCACAAATGGTTCATGAAATGCAGCTAACATTTTAAAACCGCTCATAAAAATGGATCAATCAGCACAAGGCTGAAATAATTAGTTCCCTTTGCTAGGAAAAAATAGTGCTCCTTAATTATTGTACTGATTGCATGAGAGGGTTTTTTTTTTTTTTAAGACAACAAACGGGCCTCTGAAGGCTCTGTCCTTCTACCTGCCGATAGAGGAAAGCGTCTAATTAAAATAAAGTATTAATTTTTAATGGGGTGATTTTCCTCACATCCTTTTTACCTCTTAGCTTAACCCAGTGACAGCTTGAAAACTTCCCCCAAAAAGAACAAACAAATTCCCATGATCTTGATGTTTCAGAGCACAGTTTTAATAAACAGCTCTGGCAGCAAGCTGTGGGAGCTTCAGAGTGGACGCCAGACCCCCTTCCTTAAATCAGTATGTCCTTCTGATTTTACCTGCCTCCAAAGGATGCCCCAGCCTCATGCCTCAAACACTTCAGGCCTCAGAGCTGCAGCTTCCTGTGGTCAGTCCAATTCTGTCCCTTTGTTGTGAGCCGAACACAAGAGTGATACCTGCTAGTAGTCGGGGGATGCAAAGAGATGACATGGATGAACATTTGCCCGAGTGCTTGGCACATAGTAAGCACTTAGCAAATGTGACTGAATAGCCTTGTTACTACAACAGACTGGGAAACCAAGGTCCAATGTTTGGGGAGGGTGATTTTTTAGAAGTCACACAAGTTGATAGCAGAGCCAGGGTGTGAAGGACATTCACACCCTGGCTCTGCCCTTCTCATCTTCCTCCTGGTATTCTGACTTGCCTCCATGCGTTGGCCTCCAGTGCTGGCCATGTCCTCTCCCACTGGTAGAATGGCCCTCACTGCCTGGACTGCTGTGCTTATCACCTATGGCTGGACAAGAGCCTTTGGTCCCCTTGGACCCAGCTCCATCCTATTCTTGAATAGATATGTGTTCTTCTGTATCCACTAGATAACTTTTGATTCCAAGATACAGACAGTTTAAAAAAAAACTTACTTAAACAAAAAAGGGATTTTTATCACCAAAATGTCCAGGGTTAGGACTTCAGGCATAGCTGGATCCGGGGGCTGGACCAATGTCATCAGAACTTGGCTTTTTCTTCTGGGTTCTTCTCTCATGCAACCTCAATTCTAAGATAAGATGCCCTCTAGGGGTTGCAAGATGGTTACTGAATGAATGAAAGAACACAGTTTGAACAACAATCTGAGCAGTCTGAACTTCTGTTTATCAGTAGATAAAGACAGCTCTTTGCAAAGCCCAATAGAATTCATTTAAAAATTTAACTGGGGTACAAGAATAGCAAAAGGAACACAGGGAAAGTAGGCATTATTTGACAGTTTATTTAATTCACTCCTGCTGGCACTAATTTAATTCATCTCCACAACTAAAGGAAGCACTGAGCTGAAATATTAACCTCAAAGGCAACACTGGAACAGATAATGGAGCTCTGCCCAAAAGCACAGAATGGAAAGATAAAAGAGAAAGGAACTTCTGCTTCCAGGGAAAAATTAAAGGGGGTGTGTGTGTGGTGGTGGGGGGGTGGTAATAGAAGCCCTTTTCTAATGGTTCATTTTCTTTCTCTTTAGTCAAAGTGATAAAAGCAAATAAGTTTGTGTTTAGAATCACAGACATAGTACAAGGCCATTATATAAAGATATTATCTTCCTGCTGAAACTTCATCAGAAGTTCTTAATGTCGAAAGCATGCAAAGTGGATTTAAAATATCACAGGCAAGCAGCAGAGATTGTCAAAATGAGAGAATATTATTAAACCTGTATATTTATCCCTTCATTTTCATCTCCACACAAGACCCCAGCATGGTGCTGCTTCTGCACAAAGACGTTGACCACGGAGCCAGCTAAATGGTGGGAGGGAAACCCGCTTGCGCAGAGCCCAAAATGCCTTCCCAGCTCCCTGGCTGGCCTCTTGCTTGAAAAGTGTACAATTTTAGAGTCTAAATAAACAGAGAAAGGTGCCCCGTCTGCCTGGATGACATTTAACTGGCATTCTATCCTCAAGTGCCACAAAGATCCTGAGGGGGCTGGTGGGTGGTCATGGTAGGACACTCCCCAGAGAGAAGGGGCCAGGAGGCAGGGCCAGCTGCAGGATTTACACAAGGGCGAGGCTGCTTCTGTCTTGGGGAGGTGGGGGAGAAGGGCAGCAGGGCCCCTCTTGACCTGCTTTCTCTCTGGGTGTGTGCTAGCAACTACCTGCTATGAGGAGTTCTCTGTGCCTGGCTCTGTACCTGAGTTTTAGACACATTCAGTTAATCCTCACAACAGCCGTGAGGAGGGGGCTATTGTCCTCTTAGTTTTACAGATGAGGACACTGAGAATCAGAGGCCAAGCAACTCACCCCAGTCCTGCGGGTGACTCATGATGGTACCAGGGCTGGAGCACAGCTCTGCCTGACTCCAGAGCAAAGCATTCCTCTTCCACGCCCTGTGCAGGCAGCCCCAGGGGTAAGAAGGACAGAGTCGATGTGGACACACTGGATGGAAGGAACTCTCTTCAAGACAAATATCAAGGGGACAAGCAGGGTGCAAAGCAGTCGTTCCAGGTGTGTAAGGGAACTCGTTTGCATACAGCACTCCAGAAAGCTGCATAGGTGGTGACAGTGGTTGCTTCTGGGGTGGGAGCTGGGGCTGGAGACAGGGAGGGGAAGGAGGCCTATATTTCACTGACCTTTTGTGCTATTTGAATTTATCATCATGTGAGGATAAATTTTAAAATATATATATATATATATATATATATATATATATATATATATATATATATATATATATAAACCATGTGAAAAGTAGCTTAGATGTGAAAAATGTCCTTAACCAGAAGGACAAAAAGCAAGTTGCATGCATTCTGGAGGCTCCCTAGTGTCACCACCTCACACAGACCACTCCCTGGCATGCACACACCTTCCTTCCATCTGGCTGGCTGGTATCCTCCAGGTCTCCTGCCTCATTCCTGAGCCAGGACCTCCTCAGGGTTCTTTCCCTGTCCACTCAATGCCTGTTCCTCTCTTCCTCTCTCTCTTCCAGTGCAAGTCCTGCTCCCCTTCAGCCTCACCTTCAACTCTGCCTCCTTCAGGCAGCCTCCCCTGACCACTCCAAGCCCTCTGTGAAGGTTTCGAACAAAGAGAACTTCCCTTCCATAGCCCAGACCTAGAGCCTTGCTGGCATCCATCTTCAGGTCAGCTCCTGAGTGCAGGCCAGTTCCACACGCCTTTCCTCCCCCTCGCCCAGAGGCTGGACGTTCAGGAGAAGTGTCTGTAATAAGCCACACTGGACACCTGCCACCCACAGAATCAAACAGGCTGAGCTCAGTGTGTAGCCAGGAGCTAGAGCGGGGAGTGGGGCCCGTCAGGCAGGCAGGGAGAAGGGAATGTGGCTCCCAGTGAGTGCTCACTCTCCATTTACTGAGAGTAAACAGGTAGAGTCAGGGCAGAGGAATCCAGCTTTGTGAGGCATGAACTGAAAACAATTTGGGGGTCCACTTTAAGAAGAAGACTATAAAATTACCAATACAAAATTCTGTGTGAAAATGAATATCTAATCAGAATGAAAAAATGAATCAAGGCAAATACTAGAGGCTTAGAAATTCAAGTACCTTTTCAGATTTCTTTAGGCAATTTGCCAGAAATGCTAACATAGACACGTTTTCTGATAGCACCCTGGCCCCCTCCCCACCCAGAGCACTCCTCAGGCCCCAGAGACTCCCAGCAGATGAGGGGCCTACATTTTCATGGGCTTCCCAAACAATTCACCTCTTTGGAGAAGACCCACAATGCTCAGCCACCTGTGCGAAGAATGAAGGTGACAGATCAACAAAAACCAGCTGCCAACCACATGGCTCTGCCTGTGCATCTATCAAACACTTAAGGAAGATATAAGGCCATGTTCCACCTCTACACTCACTCTTCTAGAAAATAGAAGATGAGGGAACACATCCCAGCTAGGTTTTATGAAACCAGCAATATCTGACACCAAAGCCAGGCAAAGATATTTCAGGGGAAAACCAAGATTACTCATGAAATAATTGATGTATACATACCAGAATGGCTAAAATTAAAAATAGCAACTGTTGGCAAGAGTGTGGAGCAACTGGAATGCTTATACACTTCTGGTGGGAATGTAAAATGGTACAATCACTTCGGAAAACAGTTTGACAGTTTCTAAAAAGGTTAAAAATACACTTACCATGTAACCCAATATTTCCATTCTTGAATATTAATCCAATAGAAATAAAAACTATATATCCACACAATACTTGCATATGAATGCTTGTAGCAGCTTTATGCCTAGGAGCCCCAAACTGGAAAGAATGCAAGCATCCATCAGCAGGTGAATAGATAAATTGTGGCATATCCAAACAATGGAATGCTCTTCAACAATATAAAGGTAAATTCTGGCAACAGTATAGAAGAAATTCAAAACCATTGTGTTGAGTGACAAAAGCCAGACACAGAGAGTATGGACTACTTGATTTCATTTACTTGAAATTCTAGCTTGGGCAAAACTGATCTATAGTGGCACAAAGGATATCAGTGGTTGCTTGGGGCCAGGAGTAGATGGTGGATCAACAAAGAGACAGGAGGGAAACTTGGGGTTATGAAAATATACTATATCTTGATTTGGGGGGATGTATGCATTTGTATTTGTGTTTGCATGTATTTGTCAAAACTTATCAAAATGTATAATATGGTTTATTTTAAATTAGAAAAAAATAAATAAAAATACTGAATTTTAGACTCTTCTTCCAAATACTTTAATAGTTAATGCTTGGGTGCGGCCCAGGCGTTGGTATTTTTTATAACATTCCCTTACCTACTTCCCAGGTAAGACTTGGGAAAGGGATGGACTTAACTTCTGAAAAGGTTAATCAGGTCCCATCACTGCCCCGTCAAATTCTGTGTGAACCCATCCTTTTCTGAGGCAGGAGGTAGATGGGCTCCAGGCTAGGCCTTTACAACTAGCCTCCTGTTTGCATTTCCTGAGGCAGGAGGCAAGTGGGCTCTAGGCTAGATATTTACAACAGCCTCCTGTTTGCACTTCGAGATGGAAATGACAACAGGGACAGGGTAAATAGTTGGACTTTGCCTTCTGTGGACACTTTAAGATAACAGTCATGGCAGGGGCTAAACCCTGCTTGAGTAAAAAACATCAGGAAATCGCATATCTCCCATCCTTGGAGCAAGGGAGACACTGCACAAGCACAGAAAGTCTCCTTGGGGGGCAAAAAGCGGGGGCACCACCCCAGAATAGGTGAAGCCCAGCCCCCCTATAGGCTTCTGGGCTAGAATCCATCTTGGAAAAAAGTTGCGCACGCATGCTGGGGAGGGTCCTAGGGCAGGGCACGTGTGGAAAAAGGAAACAGATAATTGGCCAAAGGTAAACAAAGACCCAGAAGAACTGTCCTATCAGTGATTTAACTGCCTCTTTACTGCGCTCCTTCTCACTGGGGGGATGCCCACACCCTTTCTCTCCAGGGGTGCATCTCTGCCTTGCTTCTGTCTTAAACAGACAAACTGTTTCTCTGTGTGCTCTCCCACTTGTTGTGCTATGTCTCTAATAATAAACTTTGTACCTGTTTTTACAGTTTTTGCCTCCTTGAGAAATGCATTTTTCAGTGGGGGCAAGAGCCAGGGGAACTCTGCTTCTAGCTTCTAGCCCCTGGTGGACCAGTGGCTAGGATTCCTAGTTTTCACCCAGGCTGCCCAGGTCCGATTCCTGGGCAGAGAACTAAGATCTCACTCCAAGCCACCGCTCACTGCTGTCTCTCCAAGATCATTTCCACCTTCCCGGCTTCATCTCAGAATCTGTGCCTCTCCCTCTTCTGTGGCCACACATCATCGTGTCTGTCCCCTCATGCCCTCAGCAGCCCTGCTGGCTCAGGCTCACGCTGCTTCCTGCCTGCGATGCTCTTCCCTCCACTCCGCAGGGCCAGCTGATTTCTGTCAGGGCACAGGGCACATGTACCTCCTCAGCAAGGCCTCCTCTGACCACCCCTCTGAAGTCCCCCTCCACCGCCAGGCTCCTCTCCCTGTTCCTCTTCTTCACAGTATGTACACTTTGTGAATGATCTCAGCAGCTTCATTATGTGTTGATTACTCCTCTCCTTGGTGCCTAAGCTCCCTGAGAGCAGGACCTTTGTCTATCTTGTTCACTGTAGTATGCTGTCACTCAGAATGGCACCTAGTACATAGTAAGTGTTCAATAGAATTGGACTGAATAAACAGCTTGACAGAGTTGCTATGAGCTAGTGAAACTAAAGGGATTGAGCTTAAGATTCACCATCAACCACTGAAGAAAAATTGCAGAAAAGGTCCAGTAAGTTCTAAGATGATACTACAGGCAGTGGAAGAAACCAAATGCTTCATTTTCTTCCTTTTTTTCTGGTATTTTCATAAGTCTTTGCAAAGAGCAAAAATTGTCCTGCTCTCCTTTGGGTGTATCTGTCCAGCCCATGAGCTTCCACCCCCTTTCTCCAGGAACTATCATACAGATCCATAGGGATGAGCCCTAAGTAACCCTTCTATACTCTCACGGCCCTGCCTTCCTGGGCACAGCTGATTGGAACAGTGATGGACACGTGATCCTAACTGGACCAATCAGATTCTCTGCAGGTGGCTAGACCACTAGTGGAGGAAGGAGGGGTTGAGAAAGCTGGGTGTTATATGCTAGTGGGACAAGCAGAGCTGGTCCACAGGACGTTCCTGTTCCAGCATCTTAGGGTCAACCACATTCTCACCCTAGAATTCCAGGAGACCCTCTGGACCTGTTCTTAGAAACCATCCATTCTGTTTAGCTTTGTTTGTTTTCTTTTTTGCTCACGCAAGTTTGAATGTTTCTATTATCTGGTGCAAGAAGGAACATAACTAATCAAGCATGTATTACTGTAATGATAAGAAAAATAGTGCTATAACAATTTAATTTACATACAAACATTTTCAAAATGAGTATATATTTACAACCAGAATATAAAGAGAGGTCCACTTGTAGTTTCTATTCAGCCATTCTGGACTTTCAGGATCTCTCCCTTGTTCTCTCCCCATCGCACATCCATGCCCATCCCACCTCTACTTCTTCACTGGGCTTCCTGATCCAAAGGTCCTCAGGAATTTCTGATTTCCTAACCAAGCCAGAATTAAGATTAGGGATACTGATGGTGACTGTGTCCTGGGTCATCTCAGCCATGCATCTGGGGACACAAGTGCCTCATGCCTGCTCAGCACTAATTTGAGCTGTGACACCATTTTCCAAGCTGTTGCCATCTCAAGTCAAAAGGGAACCTCTCTGGGGGAGGTGGGATGGTTGGTATTCAATTTCCCTCCTGCACTTCTCAAGAGCCAAGCTCCCAAGTTCAAAGACATCTATCATGGTGAGTGATGGATTGTATTTCAGACCAGGTTGGCAGCAGGAAGGAATTAGATTCAGAAACGACCATCTGGCTTTTGCAGCTGTGTGCCCTTTACCCTGCTCAGCATCAAGCCAGCTGTCACATAATCCAAGTGGCCACAGCAGCAGAACCAGCCCTCGTGTCCAATCCAGACAGGCCTCCTCTGAGGCCTGCAGAAGGCAGTCAGAAAGCCAATGGGGACTCCTTCAGGCTGATCACAGAGGGAGTTGGGACTGAACACAGAGAACTTTTTGAGAGCTTACTATGTCCTGGGCACTTGAAAACAGACTGAAACAAACCAAATACCTACCACTCCCTGCCCCTGCCAAGGACACTCATTCATTCATTTAAAAATCACCTATTTTTGGATGCCTACAAAACATGAGCGCTGGGCAAACTTACGTCCCCTTGCAAAATGGGAAGCTCTTGACATCCAGAATCTGGGGACAGATCCCAGCTCCATCACTTACTAGGTGTGTAGTGTGAGCTCACCAGTGTGTGCCCTTACATCAGCACCTTCCCTCTCCAAGGCTCCATCTTCTCATTTATAAATTTGGGATAATAATAATACTCATAGGACAGTGGTGACTGAAATGTCTTCAAGGTGCCTGTGAGTAGTAAATGCTCACTGATGTTAATGTCACTGTTCTTTTATTTAGCTAATTTTTATTTTTTTTGGCTGTTACTGTGTCCATGAAATCTTTATTCAGATGCATTTCTCTGGCCATTTAAAAAATCTGATCAAATGGTGTGATATCCTACACCATCCATTTTAGTTGCCCTAATAATCACTGATTTTGATACAACAGCTCACACTAATAAGGATTATTCCTATTTGTGTGTGATTTCCCCTCGACCCCAGGAGTTGGGGCTCCTGGGTCATTCAGAGCCTCACAAATGCAGCAGCCCAGCACCATCTGTGTGGCAGAAGCTTGACTCTCAGGCTGCATTTTTCCATTTTATGAGCAGATTGGGAGGCAGCCAGTGTAAGCACAGTTTTTAGGACACCTGGGGAGAGATTGTGTCTTCTTACTGCTTAGCACAGAGCAGAAGAGGTAGCCAATCAATGAGCACCAGGCAATAACAGCACTTGCCGCTGACAAGCAATGTCACTCTCAATTGTGCTTTCAGAAACACCTTCCGGTGGCAAGGCTTTAGAATACATCGAGTTATGTCTGCTCAACAGAAGCTTAGAGGAGCAAAGAATGTTTAGAGGATATGATGTGGCCATTCATTGCAATGAATCCTAAAAGGAGAAAAACTGAGAAAAAACAACTGGCGAGGATCCTTACCCTCAAGGGGCTCTCATCTAAGTGATCAAAGAATTAAATTATTTGGGAAAAATACAAAAGAATTTAAACTCTGTGTGTGTATGTGTGTGTGTGTGTGTGTGTGTGTGCGCGCACATGCACGCATGTGCTAAACAGACAAGGATAGAGAATGAGACAAGAGCCAATGCTGGGCCCCACACTGAATACGTAACTACTAATCACGTTAGCTCACATTTACGGAGTGTTGATTGTGTGTCAGACACTGTAATAAGTACTTCCGTGAATGTCACTTCATTTAATTACCGCAACATGACAATGCACTTAACTATGCCCAGTACCTGGAAGGGGCTCCACGGGAGACCCCACCTCTATTGTTCTGCTGTTGTTGTTTCTATCATGGTCCCCTGTTTCCGGATGAGGGAATTGAGAGATGTCAAACGACCCGCCCTTGCTTTTTAATTGCAAAACCAGGTCTCAAACATGGTGTGTGTGTGTGTGTGTGTGTGTGTGTGTGTGTGTGTTCCAATCTAAAAATAAAAACAATTGAAAATGTCAGTTTTTCCAATACCCCCCCAGTGCCATATACTGTAGTGGGCACTGTCACCTGTTCACTCACTAAAACCTGTTTCTTTCTCGTAGCTTACAGATCAGGTCACAGGCACATGGAGGCCTAAAATAGCTTTCCCAGGGTCACACAGCAAGGAAGGTGCAGAGGTGAATCCTTCAACTGACCAGTGGGCATGATTCCAAAGCCCTCCTCCTTCAGAGAGTTCATTCCCTGGACTTGGTGGGCTACTCACCAGGAGAGTGGTGACAGCATGGTTCAGAGCCATCAAGAAGCTCGAAGAGGCTATGTATGTGGAAGTGCTTTGGCAGGAACAGAGTGCCTTGCAGCTGTCAGAGGTCCTGCCCGGGAAAGGTTGAGTCTGACATCTGGACAGTCACAAGGTTCCAGTCCACTGCCCTGTGCCTTGGAGGATGTCTAGGTCGCAAGGTCACCCAGGAAAATGGCTTTTGTTCCAGAACCAGAGAGAAACGGGAGGCTTCCTAGGTAAAAGTGAGGAAGGTTGGAGGTTGATTTTCTACTCTAGACACTCATCCTCCATGCCATGTGTAACTCTGTCTCCAGGTACCTCTCTGGCAGCTGATATTCTCATGCCAACTGGGATATAGTCCAGCCAGGTAGGGATGATTGGCTCCTGGGACCTCTTCTGCTTCCACGGTCAAGGTTGCAGCTGTCAGCAAACAGACCAAGCCTCTGCCTTCCTTCTGACAATGACTGAGGCCCAGCCCCTCTATACTTCACTGCTCACTCCTGCTGCCAGTGACCACACTAGGAGCCACAGCATCATCCCAAGCCCCCAGGATGAAGGAAGGGGCAGCTATCGCCTTTAATGTCAACCCCAGTTCCTCGTGAGCTAGAGAAGCAGGTTTGAGAAAATGTCCTTTGAGGACCCTTGGTTAGGAAAGTCCTGCCAGCTGAAAGTGGAACTCCAGTCCCTTGTCCCGCTGCACCTTGTGTGAGGACTGAGTAGTCCTCACTATCTCCATTTTCCCGATGAGGCAACAGAGGTTAAGAATTTACCCAAAGCCGACCACTAGTCAGTGACTAAGCCCAGGCTGCCCTGCTCCAGGTGGCCCATTCTTTCTGCAGAACTGCTAAGCTATCTAGATGTTTCACAACACAACTTTCCAACTCTCCCCTTCCATGCCTTTTATTTCAGTAAATACAATATTTGTATTCCCCTGGAAATTGCACTCTGGAGGGAGAATCTTTTGATGGAGGCATTCTACCTACCCAAGACACCACTTTCTTCCAGCTGGCGATGCGCTCGGGCGTTATCTCACTGATACACGGCAGAAGGTCAGCCCCTGCTAGCCTTCCACAAAGGAATTCCCTGTAGGCTATGGTGGCTGCACTCCTAGACTTCTGAGCAGGGAGATTTCTGCCTTTGTGTCTATGGGTGTATTAATTAATCATTCCTTTAATGTCAGCTGTGTCTACACACATTACTGTAACAGTCAATTCCGTTCTTAAAAGTAAGCTAATTTAAACCAAGGATATGATGGATTTTTAAAACTAAATTAGCTTAGTCTTTGTTTTAGAAGAGAATCAGTCTGAATAACAGAGTTCTGGTCAAACCCACAATGAGGCCAAATTCTTGAAAACAAAGTATCATTCATTCATTCATCCCTTTAACAGATGTGACAGGGGCTGAGCTGGTACTCTGGGGAGTGGAACACGGATAACTGACAGCAAAGGCCCCTGAGTCTAATGCGGGGAAGAAGGCAAAAACAAACCCACCACAGAGCAGCACCGAGGAGCACACCACACAGGTGAAAGGATGCCTGCTCCTCGTTCCCACCTTAACTCCTAGACAGTAGGAAAAATAAACACGCACCCATTCTACAGGGCATAAAAGAGAGGCCTGTTTAATTAGCAAACCTTGGCAGGAGAGACAGAACTCAGCCTTGAGTTTACCATCAGGTGCTGAGGTTATTAAAACAACAGGGAGCGCTCTAGGGAGTGGAGAGAGGGCCACAGTCAACTCCACCAGGGACATGAAATGGTGGGTTTCTTTCTTGCAGTGAGTGAGCAGTTTTTAACTGTAATCCTCCTAAATCCAGAGTGTGTGATAATATGGACAATGCAGGCCAGTATTTGGCTTTTCACTATCTATAAAGAAAGGACTTTTAAAATAGTTCTCTCCTGTCTAAAGCATGTGATAGATGTAACTAGTTAAGAGAATGGATTGTTTTCGAGGACTAATTAAATGATGAAGCTATTGATGTTACGAATCACTCTCAGCTGCCATTAAAGCAGCCCCCGGATGTCTTGTGGGAGGCCGAGCCCCATCCGTCTGCAGGCTGCTGAGTGGCCCTGTGCACAGACCTGGCAGCCAGACCGCCAGTGCTCACGCCTAGGCTCTTCTCCTCACAGGCTGTGCATTTATGGTCATGTTTCCTAACATCCCCAGCCTCAGTGTTCTCTTCTTTAAAACGGGGCTAGATACCATCTTCTAAGAGTGAGGTCAAGCATGTGATGCCATGGTAAGTGCTTAGTAAATGCTACCATCACCATTATTCAAAAATCAATCACACAGGCCTGGGATGGTTGTGATTTGCCTGTGTGGCAGTCAAGTGCAGTGATTCTGCGACCTTCTGGACTCTGCTGGAAGAGGCACAGAACCCCATGGGAGGGAAGAGGTCTCAGGCCTCTGGGGGACCCAGCACATCTTGCAGGCTGTGCTCTGAATGTGCCCACACTTTTAAAAGATACCTGTCGTGGGGGCCTCTGGAGGATGGAAGATCCCAGCTCTGTCTGCCCCTCCTCCCTCTTTATCTCTCTCTTCATGTTGGTGGGAACATGGTCTTCCTCTCTCCTGGAGTCCACATCTCCTAAGGGCTTCCTTCTTCCTGGAACCCGGAAGGACAGGCTGGGCAGGGGTTGCTCCCACTTTTGAGCAAGTTCTACATTTTAGCTCCCACATTTTTGTGGCCTATGTGCAAAGGACAGCATCCCTCTCATCTTGATGTTCTACCTCCTTGAAGTGCTTTGGGCTCTCTGAATTCTTATATGGCTCTGTCCCCGGTGGCTTATACTGCAGGGTAGCTTGTCAGCTTGGAGCCTGACTTAGCACCCCCTTCCCAATTGTGCATTCCTTGGGGCAAGGCCCTCCATGCCTCCCCTCCATGCCCCTAACAGGTCTAGTTCACGGTAAGCCCACAGTCGGTGCTCAAAGCAAGTATTAAATCAACAGACACATAAAGAGTCTGAGACTCTTCACATAAAGTTCCCAGGGACCTGCCTCCAATGTCAGAAATCACCCATCCTCTTTAAAAAGAGGTTCCCCAAAGTCAAACACTCCATCTCCACAGGGTCCAGTTCCACTGCCCTGCTCGCTGGCGCAGCCATGATTAATGAACACCCCACTGGCTGTGCAGCTCCAGGCTGGGAGCATGCAGAGTCCTGGAAACAACCCCTAGTGGAGAATTTGTCACTGTCATCCTGGCCGCTTGTCCTCCCGCCCTGTGCCCCTGCTCAGCAAGGCCTGCAGCAGTCAGCAGAACTTCCTCCTCCACTGCCATCGTCGTCCCTCAGGACCCGAGCTCCTCCCAAATCCGCTTTTGGAAAGCCTGCCTACACTGAGTGAATTCCCAGGGAACAACTCTGGCTCATGTTTCAGTGTGAAAATGCTCCCAGCCCTGTGTTTAGGGCAGCATCCTGTTTATACCTGCGGTATCTCACCTGGGGATAGAAGGTCCACAGAGCAGAGCTGGCAGTTCTGGAATCCAGGGCTGGCTCTTATCTGTTTTCTGTGTGACCCTAGGCAAAACCTGTGCCCTCTCTGATCCTTGGAGCTGTGTTTCATTCCTCAGAGTTATTGGGAGGTCACATGGGCTGTGGGTTCATGTCAAACACTTTTCTTGGTTAGGGCATGCAGGAGTCAGCAGACAGACACTAAGGCACCAAAACACTGGCAACCAAATAATAAACCAGAACATTTTGGATGGTGATAAGGGTTATGAAGGGCATCTAGAGTGGCTGGGGTGCTCAGGGTAGCCATCCTGAAGAGGAGGCATGCATCCAAGCTTCACCAAAACAATGAGAACAAGTCAGCCAAGGGAAAGTTTGAACTATTGTTTTCCAAGCAGAAGGCACAGCAAGTACAAAGGTCCTGAGGCAGGAATGAGCTCAGCACAGTATGGAGACAGAGCTGAGGGCCAAAGCCCCATGGACGAGGGGGAAGAGGGTGGAAGAAGCCAGAACATATAGGGCCTATAAACCATGGAAGGAATTTCAGGTTTAGGCTGAGTGTGCATAGCAGAGGGATACAGTCTGATATAGGATGTAAAAGATCTCTCAGCTATCCAGTGGGAAGTGAGGGATAGGACCTGATGAAGTTTGTACAAAAATCTCTCCATTACAATTGATGGTCTTGAGGATGGCAGGTGTGGAAGCAGAGAGATCATTCAAGAAATTGTTGCAAGAAAGTAGTGGAGGCTTGGATTGCAGGCGGTGACTGTGGAGAGAGGTGGGCCGCTCCAGAGAGCGTGGCTTATGGGAGAGGTGGATGCGGGACAGAGAGAGGGAGGCAAGGAGGAATTGAGGGGACCTGGAGGCATCCAGCGTGAGTGAATAGGCAAGCAAGGGAGGCTTTCTCACCTGGGATCGACCTGCAGGGCCGCACCTCTCACCACACTGTCACCCTCTGGACGCAGTCTAGAGGAAAGGCTTCCCCATTGTGGACCATCCCAGGTGGGACGAGCAGCGAGGAGAAATGGTGCTCACTCCACTTCTCCGGCAGCCAGCTTTTCTCTGCTCTTAGAAAACAGAATTGCCTTCTCTCCTTTCCTTTCTTGCCTGAAGGGAAGCATCCCTGTGAGGGCCCAAAGGCATGGGGTTATGAAGTGCTCCTGCTTTCAATGCGTTGCTGGAATGCTGAATAGTCTTTATGAACAGAATTGATGGTCTTGTCAGCAGCGACAATATTTACAGAATATACTGCTACGTTCTAAGGAGAAAAGGAAAGTGGTGACATGACAGCTCTGAGCAAGCTGTGGGACATGCGAGGGCCTGGCGACTGGTGGAGACAGCTCTCCCTCTGCCGGGCCCTGCCCATACTCCCCAGGCCTGCTGGGGCAGGACTCACGGTACAAAGAGCCTGTTGGATTTTGTGTTCTGTGGGAAATGGGGAGGAAAGACATTCCAGGGCCATGCTGATACTGCAAAGACATTTTCCTAAACCATGAGAGAGGATACCGAAGGCCCCAGGGAGCCCCAGAGCCTGACCTTCTGGGGAGCAGTTGAGCCATCCTGGGAGCAGATTCGCAGCCTCTCTGGACTCAGCATATGTGAGAATTAGGAAAGAGCTGCTTGCACTGGAAGCTGGATGCTCCAGGGATGCTTATGCAATGCACTTGGAGGTGCTGCCTTCCTTGGACAGCTACTCATTAGGCATCCCCTGGTGCCAGCCTGGGCTAAGAACTGGAGATGCAGGGTAACAAGAGTCTCTGCCCTCAATCACGGGAGAGAGAGAAAATAAACAAGGAAAATGTAAATCAACAAGGTAAGTGTCCTGAAGAACCAATAGAGGGTGTTGTGAGAGAGGCTGTGGGGTGAGCCGTGGGCATTCCATAGCAGGGAGCTGAGGCCCCCTGGTGGAGAGGAGCAGCCCTGGGAAGGCCTGGAGCAAATGCACTCCGGGCGGGGGCAGCTGCCGTAAAGGCCTGAGGTGGCACATTTGGCCATGATTTCCAACGTCCCACGGTCAATGAGGACATGATGCTGAGATGACGTCTGGGCAGCAGGAGCAGCAGGTTAGTTTTGGGGCGAGGGGGCTGGTCAGCTCTTCCTGAGGTCATTTCCCAGAGCTGGAGTGTGGCTGGGGCAATGTCCTGACCATGCTTGTGGAGGCCAAGGAAAGCCTAACCCCATCATTTTGTCCTGTGGGAGAGGGTGAGCTCCTTCCTCTCTAAATCCAAAGGAGGAGGTGTGGTCTCATCTGGGGGCCCGTGGCCTGAAAGGAACCCCTCCAGGTGGGATCTCAGTCAGGTCCATGACGGTGGGGAGTGTGGGAGTGAAGCTGTAGCAGCTGACAGCCAAGAGGCCAGCAGAGCATGCAGGGGGGCCTTACATTGTCAGAGAGTCAGTAGCCCCAGCATCTCCATGTCTGCCTGATGGGAGGGTGGCTTTGTCCCTCACCTCCCCTCTGCTGTCACTGCCAGTTCTCACACTGCCCACATGCTGGATTCTTATTTTAGATACTGTGACAATTCTCTATATAGACACCAAAGAGAAAAACGTGAGCCCTCCCCAAAGGCACTGAAGCCTCAGCACCCCTGCTATAGGAACCCCACTGTGTTTCCCTCACACTTGTAGTGTGAGAAGAGTTTTCAGGTTGAAAGACTAAAAACTGTTCCAGGATTTCATGAAGACCCTGCATGCAAGCACACTGGCAGAAAATGCCCCAAACAACTATCACAAAGCAGAATTTTTTACATACCCTAAAATGACAGAGAATAGATGGAGTTTAACAATTTTGTCAGGAGGAAAACTGTTAGATCATCAGCTGACATGGAAAATGTTTGGAATGACAGGAGTCAAATCGTTCCCTACAAGATCATGTTTGTGATGAGTGTGCCCAGGAATGGAGGCCACAGGGCATGCCCAGGGACTTTAAAACTGTTAAAACATAGGTTGGGTTTGAGTCAACAGAAATCTCTTGCTCTCACTAGGCACCAGCAGCTCTCTCTCCAGGAATGAGAGGCATTAGAATTTCTTGGCCACATGTGCATCATCAGGACCATGGTCGGGAATCCACTGGCTCTGGCGACCCATCCACATGTCACAGATTGTGACACTGGTCTATACTCACCCACAGGGGCTTTCCTCCTGACTGAGGATCAGGGCAGATACTAGGCATTAAACCAAACCAGGACTACACCTCAGCTGCTGAGCCAGAAAGATGGTAATGGAGGCACAATTTCCCCAGAGCCCAAGGGTGTTATTCAAGGATGTTTTATTAGTTTTCTATTGCTTTTCAACAAATCATCAAGAACTTAGCAGCTAAAAACAACATCTACTTATCGTCTCACAGGATAGGTCAGGAATCAGGGAACAGCTTAGCTCGGTCCTCTGCTCAGGGTCTCACAGGCTAAAATCAAGGCTCTGGTCAGGCTGTGATCTCCTCTAGAACTTGTCCTCCTCAAGCTCATTCAATCTGTTATCAGAATTAAGTTCCCTGAGGCTGTAAGACTGAGGTCCCCATTTTCTTGCTCGTTGTCAGCCAGGACCACTCTTAGCTCCTAGGATCACCCTCAATTCCTGCCTGCAGGACCCCCATAGTTCCCAGTTTTGATGTCTGTCTTCTTCCAGCCCAGCAGGAATGTGTCTCATGCTTCAGGTCTCTCTGAATTCCCTGTCTCTGACCTCTGGACCCAGATTCGTGTAATTAGGTCGAGCCCACTTGAATAATCTCCCTTTTGTTAATTCAAGGCATCTGATTAGTAACCTAATCACATCTGCAAAACCCCTTTAGTCATGCAACATAACAATCACAGGAATGATACCTCATCATATCATAGGGTCTGCCATACTCAAGGGGAGAAAAGGCATGTATACCAGGGGTAAGAATATCGGGGGCCATCCTGGGCTTCTGCTACCACAAGCCCCCCCTTCAGGATCACAGTCACAAGATATATATCAGGCTCCTTGGAACCCTCAAACCAGCAAGGTGGCCATTGACAGGATCCCAGAGACACAGGGCTACAAGAATTTTCCTCTGGTCATCTCAGCAGTGACAGAAATCAGGAGAAAAGTTATTTTCCCTACAATTAACTGGCTTTTCTTCAAGAAACTGAAAACCTAAGTTCTCCCAAGGAGGATCATTGAGCCCCTGAGCCCTTTTCATCATTGGGGTAAGAGTACAGGTTCCAAAGTCAGCCGGGGCACCCCCCAGCTGTGCAGTCTTGGGCACATTGTTAGCTTATCTGAGCCCTAGTTTTCTTAATTATAAAATAGGGACAAGATTGACCTTACTTCATAGAATCATTTTGAAGATGATTGGCTGTGCTAATCCATTCCAAACACTTAGTATAATGCCTGACACACAGCAAGCCACTGATGCATGTGATGTGGTGGTGTTATCCATCAAGTTTCTAGAGAAATGTGTGTGTGTGTGCATGTGCATGTAGATGGAAGAACACAAGGCTCAGACTAAGGAGGCTTGGTCCCAGACTCAGGTCATTCAACAAGAAAGTGCCTGGTAAATTTTTTCTCCCATTCCGTATGCGGCAACCACCATTCTACTGTCTGCTGCAGTAACTTTGACTATTTTAGATTCCACATATTAGTGGAATCATGCAGTATTTGCCAGAAGGGGAATCAGGGAGATATTGGTCAAAGGGTACATAATTTCAGTTATGCAAGAAAATAAGCAACGTGACTATAGTTAACAATACTGTATTATATACTTGAAATTTGCTAACAGGGCAGATCTTAAGTGCTCCCAACACACACACACACACACACACACACACACACATGCACACACACACACAAACACACACACGCACACACACACTCACACACACACACAGAAGGCACCTGGGTACTTGGCAAGGTCAAGGCCCTTCCACTCTCTGGATCTCAGTTCCTCCATCTGTGAAATGTAGATTGTTTCTAAAAGCAGATGCACTTCTAAAGCTACCCATCCCATTAGAGAGCTTCAGAATTTTGCCTCCTGTTGGATTTGATCATTTGTTCACATACTTTGCACATATATACTGTATTAGTCAGGGTTCTCCAGAGTAACTGAACCAATAGGATGTGTATATTAAACATGTATATATAGAGAAACAGAGAGACAGAGAGAATAAAGAATTGGCTCACGATTATAAACACTGAAAAGTCCAGACCCAGAAGAGCCAATGATTTAGTTCCTGTCCAAGTCTGAAGACAGGAGAAGACCAATGTTCCAGCTTGAAGACAGTCAGGCAGAGGGCAAGAATTCTTTCTTACTCAGCCCTTTGTTCTATTCAGGCTATCAGTGGATTGGATGAGTCCCACCCACACCGGGGAGGGCAATCTGCTTTACTCTGTTTACCTATTCAGATGTTAATCTCATCCAGAAACACCCTCACAGACACATCCAGAATAATGTTTAACCAATGTCTGGGCTCTCCATGGCCCAGTCAAGGTGACACATAAAATTAACCACCACACATACTTTATGTACATACGGATTCATAAGAAGCACAACTTTTTGAAGATTAAAAAAATAGGAAAATGCCCTTAGTCACACCCATGGAGCCTGCACTTGACAAGAGGATAATCCTTAACATGAAAAGGCGCTGTTACAGCCTTTCTATCACTCTTTGGAGACCTTGCCTCTATTCTCTTGAATCACACAGTCCTCTAGTCTTCTGACCTGAAACAGTCCTCCTCAGTGAGGCGATCGGGTGTGATCCCAGCCTGTAATGCATTGTAGCTTTTAACTATTCAGCCAGAGTTTCTGATTCAGCACATTTTAATCAATTTTATTTGCTAAAATCAAGGAGATGTCATCTATAGTAATCCCAGCTGACCTCCCAAGGTCAGGCTGATAAAAATATTAATGTCAGCTTCCTGCTGCCTGGCAGAGACAACACCCAGTTTGACAAGCAAACAAATGTCTGCTGGAGGCTAGTGAACCCATATTAATGAATAGCTTCCTCAGTGAAAGCTACCCTCAAGGCAGAGCTGCCACAGGCTGAAGCCTCACTAGAGGCTCAGATGCCTTTCTGGTGAGATCCTCTTGTCCATCAACGTCAGTTAGATGTGTCTGCCTAGACGATCTCCATCCTCAATAATGTGCTCCAAGTTGGGTGCTAGGATCACCCACACAGCTCTTAACTTTTTCTATTCTCCTGGCCAAGGTGTCCTCCTCTTACTATCTGTCAGTTACTTCCAGCTGTGACAGTTCCCCTTGAGGACACAAAGCAATTCCAAATAGGAGTAAAGGGTTATTTCTAGGGGTCACAGTCTTATGATCCCTGGCTTCATTCAGCCCAAGAGTGTTTCTTTGGTCACATTGTTTGGCTTCTGCAGTTCTTACAAGACAATTCCCAGGTGGAGATTGTGTGGCTCACAAAACAAGCAGTTCAGCACCTGCCATCTAACTCATGTCCCTCTATGAGTATTTATGCTTCTTATCTGGCCACTGCAGGCTCTGAGTTTGTAGCTTCTGATTTAACTGGAGCCATGATGGAGTGAATCATGTATTAACATCCTAACGTCACAGACACACGTCTTTTATCCAGGGCAGTGCTGGGCAGCTGCACAGCCAGCCTCTGGACTCCTACTTCAGTGCTCATTGCTTAGCCCCCTCCAATTCCATCTCTCCACCCTTAGTCTTTTTTTTTAATTGAGGTATAATTGACATACAACATCATGTTTGTTTCAGGTGTACAACATAATAATTCAATATTTGTATATATTGCGAAATGATCACCACAATAAGTCTAGTTAACAACCGTCACCATACAGAATTTTTTTCTTGTGATGAGAACTTTTAAGATCTACTCTCTTGGCAATCTTCAAGTATACAATACAGTATTGTTAACTATGATCACCACGCTGTACATTACATACCCAGGAACTTTATTTTATAAATGGAAGTTTGTACCTTTTGACCCCCTTCATCTGTTTCACTCACCCACCCCCATCCCCGCCTCTGGCAACCACCAATCTGTTCTCTGTATCTATGACTTTGGTTTGTTTGTTTTTTTAGATTCCACATGTAAGTGAGATCATATAGTATTTGTCTTTCTCTGTCTGACTTACTTCATTTAACATAATGCCTTTCAGGTTCATCCATCTTGTCACAAATGACAAGATTTCCTTCTTTTTATGGGTGAATAATATTCTATTATTCTTTAATCATTCTTTAATTCTTCATCCATCGATAGACACTTAGGTTTCTTCTGTCTTGGCTATTGTGAATAGTGTTGCAATGAACATGAGGTGTATATATCTTTTCAAATTAATATTTTCATTTTGGAGGAGGATAAATACCCTGAAGTTGAATTGTTAGATCATATGGTAATTCTATTTTTAATATTTTGAGAAGCCTCCATACTGTTTTCCATAGTGGTTGCACAGATTTATATTCCCACACACAGTAGACAAGGTTTTCTTTTCTCCACATCCTACCAACACTTGTAATTTATTGTCTTTTTGATAATAGCCATTCTGGCAGGTGTGAAGTGATATCTCATTGTGGTTTTGATTTGTATTTTCCTGATAATTAATGATGTTGAGCACCTTTTCATGTGTCTGGGCCATCTGTAGGTCTTCGGAAAAATGTCTATTCATATCTCTGCCCATTGTTTATTTTTTTGCTATTGAGTTGCATGAGTTTTTTAATGTTTTTTGGATATTAACTCCTTAACAGATACATGATTTGCAAATATTTTCTCCCATTTGGTAGGTTGCCTTTGCATTTTGTTGATGGTTTCCTTTGCTGTGCAGAAGTTTGTTAGTTTGATGACGTCCCATTTGTTTGTTTATTTTTGCTTTTGTTTCCTATGCTTTTGGTGTCATATACAAAAAAAAAAATCATCACCAGGACCAATGTCAAGAAGCTTACTGCCTATGTTTTCTTCTAGGAGTTTTATGGTTTCAGGTCTTACGTCCAAGTCTTTAATTGATTTTCAGTTCATTTTTATGTATGGTGTAAAATAGTAGTCCAATTTCATTATTTTGCATGTGGCTGTCCAGTTTTTCCAACACCATTTATTAAAGAGACTGTTCTTTCCCCACTGTATATTGTTGGCTCCTTTGTCAAAAATTAATTAATTAATGTATTAGTTTATTTCTGGGTTTTCTATTCTGTTCCATTGATCAATGGGTCTGTTTTTATGCCAGTATCACACTATTTTGATTACTAGAGCTTTGTAATATAGTTTGGAAACAGGTAGCATGATATCTCCAGCTTTGTTCTTGTTTCTCAAGATTGCTTTGGCTATTTGGGGTCTTTTGTGGTTCTGTACAAGTCTTAGGATTGTTTGTACTATTTCTGTGAAAAATGCTATCTGAATTTTGATAGAGATTGCATTGAATCTTTAGATCACTTTGGGTAGTATGGACATTTTAACAATATTAATTCTTCCAATCCATTAGCACAAAATATCTTCCCATTTATTTGTATCATCTTCAGTTTCTTTCATCAATGTCTTATAGTTTTCAGTGTACAGGTTTTTCATCTCCTTGGTTAAATTTATTTCTAGGTATTTTATTCTTTTTGGTTCAATTGTAAAAGAGATTGTTTTCTTAATTTCTCTTTCTGATAGCTTGTTAATAGTATATAGAAATGCAACAGATTTCTGTGTATTGATTTTGTATCCTGCAACTTTACTGAATTCATGTATTAGGTCTAACAGTTTTTTGGTGGAGTTTTTAGGGTCTTCTATATATAATACCATGTAATCTGCAAATAGTGTTTTACTTCTTTCCAATTCAGATGCCTTTTATTTCTTTTATTTTATTAATTTTTATTGGAGTAGAGTTGCTTTACAATGTTGTGTTAGTTTCTGCTGTACAGCAAAGTGAATCAGTTATACATATACATATATACTCTTTTTTAGATTCCCTTCCCATTTAGGTCACCACAGAAAATTGAGTAGAGTTCCCTGTGGTATACAGTAGGTTCTCATTAGTTTTCCATTTCATATAAGGTAGTGTATATATATTAATCCTAATCTCCCAATACATCCCACCCCCACTTCCCCCCCTTGGTAACCATATGTTTGTTTTCTACATCTGTGATCCTATTTCTGCTTTGCAAATAAGTTCATCTGTACCATTTTTCTGGATTCCACATATAAGTGATATTACACAATATTTGTCTTTCTCCTCCTGACTTACTTCATTCTGTATGTCAGATTCTAGGTCCAGCTGCATCTCTACAAATGACCCAGTTTCGTTCCTTTTTATGTCTGAGTAATATTCCATGGTATACATGTACCACTTCTTTATCCATTCCTCTGTAGATGGGCATTTAGGTTGCTTCCATGTCCTGGCAATTGTAAATAGTGCTGCAATGAACAACCGGGTGCATACATCCTTTCAAATTATAGTTTTCTCTGTGGATATGCCCAGGAGTGGAATTGCTGGATCATATGGTAGTTCTATCTTTAGTTTTTAAAGGAATCTCCATACTGTTCTCCATAGTGGCTGTACCAATTTACATTCCCACCAGCAGTGTAGGAGGGTTTCCTTTTTGCCACACCCTCTCCAGCATTTATTGTTTGTAGATTTTTTGATGATGGCCATTCTGATCCCGGTGTGACGTGATACCTCACTGTAGTTTTGATTTGCATTTCTCTAATAATTAGTGACGTTGAGCATCTTTTCATGTGTTTTTTGTCCATCTGCCTGTCTTCCTTGGAGAAATGTCTGTTTAGAACTCCTGCCCATTTTTTTGATTAGGTTGTTGTTGTTGTTGTTTTAATATTGAGCTGCATGAGCTGTTTGTATATTTTGGAGATTAATCCCTTGTCAGTTGCTTCATTTCCAAATATTTTCTTCCATTCTGAGGGTTGTCTTTTCATTTTGTTTATGGTTTCCTTTGCTGTGCAAAAGCTTTTAAGTTTCATTAGGTCCCATTTGTTTGTTTTTGTTTTTATTTTCATTACTCTAGGAGGTGGATCCAAAAAGATCTTGCTGCAATTTATGTCAAAGGGTGTTCTGCCAATGTTTTCCTCTGAGGTTTTATAGTATCCAGCCTTACATTTAGGTCTTTAACCCATTTATTAGTTTGAGTTTAGTATTGAGTATTGAGTATTAGTATTGAGTTTATTTTTCGGTATGGTGTTAGAGAATGTTCTAATTTCATTCTTTTACATGTAGCTGTCCAGCTTTCCCAGCACCACTTACTGAAGATATTGTCTTCTCCATTGCATATTCTTGGCTCCTTTGTCATAGATAAAGTGACCATAGGTGCATGGGCTTATCTCTGGGCTTTCTATCCTGGTCCATTGATCTATATTTCTGTTTTTGTGCCAGTACCATACTGTTTTGATGACTGTAGCTTTGTAGTATAGTCTGAAATCAGGGAGTATAATTCCTCCAGCTCCTTTTTCTTTCTCAAGATTGCTTTGGCCATTCGGGGTTTTTGTGTTTCTGTACAAATAACAACGTTTTTGTTCTAATTCTGTGAAAAATGCCATTGGTAAGTAGATACGGGTTGCATTGAATCTGTAGATTGCTTTGGGTAGTATAGTCATTTTCAAAATATTAATTCTTCCAATCCAAGAACATGGTATATCTCTCCATCTGTTTGTATCATCTTTAATTTCTTTCATGAGTGTCTTATAGTTTTCTGCATACAGATCTTTTGCCTCCTTAGGTAGGTTTATTCCTAGGTATTTTATTCTTTTTGTTGCAATGGTGAATGGGATTGTTTCCTTAATTTCTCTTTCTGATCTTTCATTGTTAGTATATAGGAATGCAAGAGATTTCTGTGTATTAATTTTGTATCCTGCAACTTTACCAAATTCATTGATGAGCTCTAGTTGTTTTCTGATAGCATCTTTAGGATTCTCTATGTATAGTATCATGTCATCTGCAAAGAGTGACAGTTTTACTTCTTCTTTTCCAATTTGGATTCCTTTTATTTCTTTTTCTTCTTTGGTAGCTGTGGCTAGGACTTCCAAAACTATGTTGAATAAAAGTGGTGAGAGTGGACATCCTTGTCTTTTTCCTGATCTTAGAGGAAATGCTCTCAGCTTTTCACCATTGAATATGATGTTAGCTGTAGGTTTGTCATATATGGCCTTTATTATGTTGAAGTAGTTTCCCTCTAAGCCCATTTTCTGAAGAGTTTTTATCATAAGTGGGTGTAGAATTTTGTAAAAATGTTTTCCTACATCTATTGAGATGATCATATGGTTTGTACTCTTCAATTTGTTAATGCAGTGTATCACACTGATCGATTTGCGTACATTGACGAATCCTTGCATCCCTGGGATAAATCTCACTTGGTCAGGATGTATGATTCTTTTAATGTGTTGTTGGATTCTGTTTGGAAGTATTTTCTTGAGGATTTCTGTGTCTATGTTCATCAGTGATATTAGCCTGTAATTTTCTTTTTTTGTGATATCTTTGTCTGGTTTTGTTATCAGGGCAATTGTGGCCTCATAGAATGAGCTTGGGAGTGTTCCTTCCTCTGCAATATTTTGGAAGAGTTTCAGAAGGGTAAGTGTTAACTCTCCTCTAAATGTTTGCTAGAATTCACCTGTGAAGTCATCTTGTCCTGGACTTTTGTTTGTTGGGAGTTTTGGTTTTTGTTTTTTTTTAATTAATTTATTTATTTGTTTGTTTTTGGCTGTGTTGGGTCCTCGTTTCTGTGCGAGGGCTTTCTCTAGTTGCGGCAAGCGGGGGCCACTCCTCATCACGGTGTGCGGGCCTCTCACCATCGTGGCCTCTCCTGTTGCGGAGCACAGGCTCCAGACGCGCAGGCTCAGTAGTCGTGGCTCACGGGCCCAGTTGCTCCGCGGCACGTGGGATCCTCCCAGACCAGGGCTCGAACCCGCGTCCCCTGCATTAGCAGGCAGACTCTCAACCACTGCGCCACCAGGGAAGCCCCTGGGAGTTTTTAATCACAGTTTCAATTTCGTTACTTGTGATTGGTCTGTTCATATTTTCTATTTCTTCCTGGTTAAGTCTTGGAAGGTTGTACCTTACTAGTAATTTGTCCATTTCTTCTAGGTTGTCCATTTTATTGGCACATAGTTGATTGTAGCAGTCTCTTAATGATCCTTTGTAATTCTGTGGTGTCCATTGTAACTTCTCTTTTTTCATTTCTAATTTTATTGATTTGAGTCCTCTCCATTGTTTTCTTGATGAGTCTGACTAAAGGTTTATCAATTTTGTTTATCTTTTCAAAGAACCAGCTTTTAGTTTCATTGAACTTTGCTATTGTTTTCTTTGTCTGTATTTCATTTATTTCTGCTCTGATTGCTATGATTTCTTTCCTTCTACTAACTTTGGGTTTTGTTTGTTCTTCTTTCTCTAGTTGCTTTAAGTGTGAGGTTAGGTTGTTTATTTGAGATTTTTCTTGTTTCTTGAGATAAGATTGTATTTCTATAAACTTCCCTTTTAGAACTCCTTTTGCTGAGTCCTGTAGGTTTTGGATCAACGTGTTTTCACTGTCATTTGTCTTTAGATATTTTTTGATTTCCTCTTTGATTTCTCCAGTGACCCATTGGGTATTTAATAACATATTATTTAGCCTCCATGTGTTAGTGATTTTTACAGTTTTTTTCCCCAGTAATTGATTTCTAATCTCATAGCATTGTGGTCAGAAAAGATACTTGATATGATTTCAATTTTCTTAAATTTATTGAGGCTTGATTTGTGACCCAAGATGTGATCTATCCTAGAGAATGTTCTGTGTGCACTTGAGAGGAAAGTACATTCTGCTGCTTTTGGGGGGAATGCCCTATAAATATCAATTAAGTTTATCTGGTCTAATGTGTCATTTAAGGCTTGTGTTTCATTAATTTTCTGTCTGGATGATCTGTACATTAGTGTAAGTGGGGTGCTAAAGTCCCCCACTATTATTGTGTTACTGTTGATTTCCCCTTTTATGGCTGTTAGCATTCACCTTATATATTGAGGTGCTCCTATGTTGGGTACATACATATTTACAATTGTTATATCTTCTTCTTGTATTGATCCCTTGATCATTATGTAGTGACCTTCCTTGTCTCTTGTAACAGTC
Organism: Eschrichtius robustus; assembly: GCF_028021215.1. Taxonomy (NCBI): domain Eukaryota; kingdom Metazoa; phylum Chordata; class Mammalia; order Artiodactyla; family Eschrichtiidae; genus Eschrichtius; species Eschrichtius robustus. Next base: position 48,288,062 of record NC_090842.1, read on the forward strand.
TTTATTTTTAAGTCTATTCTGTCTGATACGAGCATTGCTACTCCAGCTTTCTTTTGATGTCCATTTGCATGGACTATCTTTTTCCATCCCCTCACTTTCAGTCTGTATGTGTCCCTAGGTCTGAAGTGGGTCTCTTGTAGCCAGCATATATAGGGGTCTCATTTTTGTATCCATTCAGCCAGTCTGTATCTTTTGGTTGGAGCATTTAATCCATTTACATTTAAGGTAATTATCGATATGTATATTCCTATTACCATTTTCTTAATTGTTTTGGGTTTGTTTTTGTAAGTCTTTTTTCCCCTTCCTCTTGTTCTCTTCTCCTGTGGTCTGATGACCATCTCAGTGTTGTGTCTGGGTTGCTTTTTCATTAATGTATGTGTATCTACTGTAGTTTTGTTGGTTTGCATTTCCCAGGAGGTTTTAATAAAACAGTCTATATATATACAAATGCAATTCCCGTTTCCTGCATTTGTACTCTTCTCTCCTCACTGTTGCTGGTTTTGATATCATATTTGTGTATGGATGATTTCCTGCTTTTACTGTTTGTTTGTCCTTACCAGTGAGCTTTCCCATTTCTGATTTTCTTTTTTTCTTTTTCCCCTGCCTAGAGAAGTTCCTTTAGCATTTGTTGTAGGGTTGCTTTGATGGTGTTAAATTCTCTTAGCTTTTGCTTGTCTGTAAAGCTTTTGATTTCTCCATTGAATCTGAATGAGAGCCTTGCTGGGTAGAGTATTCTTGGTTGTAGGTTTTCCCCTTTCATAACTTTCAATATGTGCTGCCACTCCCTTCTGACCTGCAGAGTTCTGCTGAAAAATCAGCTGATAACCTTATGGGGATTCCCTTGTATGTTATTGGTTGCTTTTCCCTTGTTGCTTTTAATAATTTTTCTTTGTATTTAATTTTTGTTAGTATGATTAATATGTGTCTTTATGTGTTCCTCCTGATCCTGTTGGAACTCTGCACTTCCTGGACTTGGGTGACTATTTCCTTTCCCATGTTTCAGAAGTTTTCAACTATAATCTTTTCACATATTTTCTCAGGCCCTTTCTCTTTCTCTTCTTCTTCTGGGACCCTTATAATTTGAATGTTGGTGTTTTTAATGTTGTTCCAGAGGTCTCTGAGACTGTCCTCATTTCTTTTCATTCTTTTTTCTTTATTCTGTTCCACAGCAGTGATTTCCACCATTCTGTCTTCCAGCTCACTTATCAATTCTTCTGCCTCAATAATTGCATTATTGATTCCTTATAGAGTATTTTTCATTTCAGTTATTGTATTTTTCATCTCTGTTTGTTTGTTCTTTAGTTCTTCTGGGTCTTTGTTAAACATTTCTTGCATCTTCTCAATCTGTGTCTCCATTCTTTTTCCAAGATCTTGGATCATCTTTATTATCATTACTCTGAATTCTTTTTCAGGTAGATTGCCTTCTCCTCTTCATTTAGTTGTTCTTATAGGCTTTAATCTTGCTCCTTTGTCCACAACAGATTTCTCTGCCATCTCATTTTGTCTAACTTATTGTGTTCGTTGTCTCCTTTCTGTAGGCTGCAGGATCATAGCTCCCCTTCTTTCTGGTGTCTGCCCCAGGTGGGTGAGGTGGGTATTGAGTGGGGCCTCCCCTTTGCTCTGTGGTTGTCACTGCCCTGTCAGGGGCATCGTGTACTCCCTAGTTGTTGAAGTAAATGTCCCAAGATCTGTTTCTTAGCTATGTTTCTGATCTGCAGTGTGAAGTAGGTGGGATTGATAGAGTTTCTTCAGCAGTAATTTTACTGTGGTAACCTGAATTTAAGCTTATGAGATGCTCAAGCCCATTTCCTCTTACCTCTTCACACATCACACTTCAGCAAACAGTTGCTCCCATCCAAAGAAAGGAGAAGTTGGGGACAACTGCAGCAGTGGAGGAGGTGATGACCTCTTCGGTCAGGCTGGGGGCAGAGAAGGGAATGGCTAGCCTCAGCCTTGAATCACAGCAAAAGGAAAGAGCACACCAATAAGAAGGCAGTGAGGAAGACCTCATAAAACTCCTATTTCTTTTTTTTTTTTTTCCTTGCCTAATTGCTCTGGCAGGACTTCCAATACTGTGTTGAATAGTAGTGGTAAGAGTGGGCATCCTTTTCTTCTTCCTGATCTTAGAGGAAAAGTTTACAGCTTTTCAACCTTGATTGTGACGTTAGCTGTGGGCTTGTCACATATGACCTTTATTATGTTGAGGTACATACCCTCTATACCCACTTTGTTGAGAGTTTTTATCATGAATGGATGTTGAATTTTGTCAAATGCTTTTTATGTATCTATTAAATGATTATATGATTTTTATCCTTCATTTTGTTAATGTGATGTATATAATTAATTCATTTTTGGATTTTAAAACCACTCTTGCAGCCCCAGAATAAATCCCACTTGATTATGGTATATGATCCTTTTAATGTATTGTAGAATTTGTTTGGGATTTTTGCATCTAAGTTCATCAGGGATATTTTCTGCTCTTAGTCATAAGTGGTGACCCCAGCATGATTCCTTCCATTGGAAATGAGGAAGAGCCAAGCTAGTCTCATGCAAGGGAGCAACAAACCCAAGCAGTTTCTTTTCAACTCTCCAAGGGCAGAGCTAATTCTTACCTTGCCCCAAAGAGAAATGTGGTCTGAAAAGAGAAGAATCATTTGAAAAATCTAGCAGTTCATGCAGTGAGTCTGACGTCATGCTGACCACAGTGTGTGAAATGGCCTAATGAGTGTGTGACATGTGCTGCAGTGGCCTCCCTGCAAGGATGATGGGCTCCCCAATGGATCAACTTCATCCTTAGATTCCCCCTACAGCCAAAGTGCACAGCTGCAGCCATCAGCTTTGCCCGTTCAGCCCCCTAGATACAGCCTGTTTGTACAAACTGAACACTAAACAAAGAACTCGGTACTGCAGAGGCATGGCAAAGGCCTGCTGCCTCCTAAACAACTAAAGTGTCAAGTCTCATGGGATGGATACCCTGCATTTGCAGGGTTTTTGTTTAACAAAACTAGCCAGCGGAATGAAACTCTCATCAGCTAGAAACTTAAGCAAAAAGAACATCCAGCAGTCTTGTTGCCCAGGACTTTCCTGTAATTAGAGAGCGATGGAGAGGATGAAATGATCTGGGTGGAGGGATTCTCAGACCCAGGATTGAGGTCAAATGAAAAGCAGAGACGTGTGACATTTTCACGCAGCTTTGGGAAGACAGGGAGAAAGGAGAGAGAGAGAAAGAAAGAGGAGGTCAGAGGAGGAGGCAAGAGTAAAAGAGGGAAGGGGAAAGGAGAAAGTGACCCAAAGGACACCAGGAAATGTGCATGCCTGCCCTGCCTGAGGTCCAAACTCACTAACCCTATCGACCACTGGTCTACTGATGCGGCCCCCAGGGACCTCTGTCAGGAGAACAGTCTGTGGAGTCAGAGCTGGGGCAAGTCACTGAATCTCTCTTTGTCTCCATTTCCTTGTTTTTATCTCAAGGGCAATAATAATAATAACATGTACCTCCTATCAAGGTTATGAGATTCATTGAAGTGGTGTATGTTACATGTTTGGCACAGGGACTGGCTTACACTTAAATGCACAAGAACTGCCAACCCTCACCAATGCTGTCTGTCAGATGTGAGATAAAGCCTGGCGTCCCTGGAGTCCTCCACTCTTGCTGGGATGCAGCTTCCTCGGGAAAGCTGGTGTTTCCAGTGCTGGTGCTTGGCACCCCTGAACAAACGGCACCCAAGCTCAGGCTGCTTTCCCACATCTGTGTGCAAACCCCCCAGCAATTGCTCTCTATAGCAAGGTAGAGGGGCTGGGGTGGAAAGGCCAGAGACCAGAGACTGTGAATTCTGCCCCTTTCCCCCAGTAAAGCCTGCTTTGCACCTGAACCAGCTGGTGACAGGGTGGTTAATGCTTCCTGCCAGGCAGGACAGCTCACTGATCTCTTGCTGTTTTCCTTGAGGTTAGAAGGGGAGCAGAGGTCCTGTTCCCTAGAGGCACTCTGGGAGGAAGACTGGGCCCTGGGCCTCCCTGCCCTGCCTGTTTCCCTTTCCTAAATGTTGACACAGAGCCACAGGATGTCTAGGCATGAAGGGACATCACAGGCTGGGACAGGGCAGTCATCCTAGAGGTAATCATTGTGAAATCTGGAGCCTTGATGCCATGTGAGACCCAAGGCTTTCTGCATAACTCTTGCAGAATACACGGGAGGCAAGGATAATGTCTGAGGTTGACCTTCCCCTCTTCAAGATAGTGGATGCAGGAGCCTGCCAGGGTCAGGTTTAAGTTGACTTAAAGAAAATAAGAATTGTTATACTTATTGTGAGCTTGCAGTTGTGAACTATGGTTCATAGTGTTGCACATCCAGCAACCGCCCTCTCCCTCCACAGCCATCTTCAGTCCAACATGGTAGGGGCCAGGGCCACCTAGCTCATCTCCCCACTTCCTCTTTCTCTCCTCCCACCCATTCTCCATGTAACAGCCACAGTGGTACTTAAGAATGCATATCTGATTGTGCCTCTCCCCTGATAAGAACACGGAGGTCCACCCCTGCTCACCTGGCTCAGAGACCCTCCACCGTCAGCCCTACCTGAAACCCTCCCTCCCCACTCACCCCCTCCACCCCCTCCTCCTCTGCTCCACGCTCCAGCTGTCATCATCATCCTCATCATTATCATTGCCAACATTTATTGAGTTCTCACCACGTGCCAGGTACTCTTCTACATATTGCATCACCTCGTTTAGTCTCCACCACTTATGAGTATCTTCCATTATCACCTTCATTGTGCTGATGAGCACACGGAGACACAGGAAAGTTAAATTACTTGTCAGAGGTTACCCAGCCAGGAGCCCCAAATCTGTTCCTTACCCACGTTAGTAAATGGCACCACCAGGCACCCAGCACCTCAAGCCAGAAACCCAGGAAACTCATCCTTGATCTGTTTCTTTCCATCACCCTCCATATGTACTCCAACAGCCAGGCCTGTAGGTACTACCTTCAAAATGCCTCAAACCCACACACTTCTCCCTTTCCACTGCCCACCGGGCTGATCCAAACAACAATCACTTCTCACCAGAATGACTCCAATAGCTTCCTCACTGGGCTTGCCTGCTCTAACTCATGCCCTTCATGCATTTCATCTCCCTCTTCCCTTCTTTCCTTCCTTTTTTCCCTCCTCCTTATTTTCTCCTTCCTTGTTTTTTCCTGGCTTCCTTCTTTTCTCCCTTTCTCCCTCCAATCCTTTATTCTTTCTTTCTTTCTGTTTTAAAATGTATATTTTATTATTATTCAGGTACGTGAGGCCAACATATCTGATGATTGCCATTAAAATAACAATCGGTTACATTTCCCAAGAGGAGAGAGCATGTCATGCCATGCAGGGCCACACGGGGAAGCAGTAGGGTCAGTCAGGAGGCAGGGCGAGTGAGGGAATAATGTGAACAAGAGCCTTTATTGTGAACTCCATGGATAAGAACAGAAGAGGCAGGGTACGTAGGTTTGGGGTTGGCTAGTTTTAATAATTTCGGTGGGCTCTGGAGTGTAGAGGCTGTCCCTAGTTTCCTGGGAGCTGGCCCTGGGTGACGAGGGCAGGGTGATAGTGGCTCAGAATATGAAAGCCTGATGGAGGAGGAGGTTGGGCTCTGGACTGAGGAATTGGCAGTCTCTCCGTGGTCAGCAAAGCCCCCAAATATCAAAGTATCAGAAATATAGAAAATGTAGAAAATTTAAAAGTCTTGATTAATACTCTTTCCTTTCTTCCTTTCTTGTTTCCTTTATTTTTTGTTTCAGAGCTTTTTAAATACAAATAACCTTCCCCAGGTACACTTGAAGCCCATGCTCTACCCTTCCACTACAAAATGTCTTTCCTTCTCCATAAATATATCCAGATGTTTTTAAAGTTTGCATAAATGATGTCATAGTATATGATATAAATGTGTGTGTAGAGTCTCCAAAATATACCTAAGAAGAGTACCAAAAGATAAAAATAGAGAGAATATGAGTAAAACAATGTTTCACTGAAGAGTTTTCCAAAATTGAAGAAAGTGCATCTTGAAGGGACAGCAGCATAAACAAAAATAAATCCACACCTGAACACCTCATAGTGAAGCCAGAGGGCATCACAGGTAGGGAGAAATATTTTAAAGGGCATCTGAAGGTAAATATTAACCACAAAGGAGTGACCATTGATCAGAGACTGCTGACTAGTCTGGAAATATTTACCATAGACAGTGTGATAATGTCAGCATAGACATAAAGGACACCTTAACGTCAGCTTAGAATTCTATGCCCAACTAAACTTTCCAGACCTTTGCTTAAAAAACAAAAACAAAAAACTGCTGAAGGATATGCTTCAACCCAAGGAAACATGAATCTAGAGAGAAGACCAGGAAGGGAAAAACAGTAGTGAACATAAAAATTGATAGAATATGTATGATGGTTAATTGCATGTGTCAACTTGACTGGATCCTGGGGTGTCCAGATATGAGGTTAAACATGATTTCTCGCTGTGTCTGTGAGGGTGTTTCTGGATGAGTTTAACATTTGAATATTAGACTGAGTGGCCCACAGTGGGGAGTGTCGGGCCTCATCCAAACCATCGAGGGCCTGAATAGAACAAAAAGGTAGAGGAGGGGAGAGTGTGCACTCTCTGATTGATTTCTTGAGCTGGGACATCAGTCTTCTCCTGCCCTCAGGCTTGGGGCTTATACTACTGGCTCCCAGTTGTTCTCAGACCGGGCTTTCCTAGGCCTCCAGCTTGCAGACTGCAGATCGTGGGATTTCTCTGCCTTCTTTACCGTGTGAGTCAGTTCCTTATAATAAATACCTAGACGTAGATCTAGATGTGGCTACAGATATGTATCCTATTGGTTCTGTTTCTCTGGAGAACCCTGACTAGTATAATATGTTTAATTTATCAGTGACTGTTTAAAAAATCTATTTTCCCTAAATTAGGAAAAGATAAAACTAAAACATGGACAAGGGGAAGGGATGTTCCATGAAGAGTTAAAGCACGTTAAGGTCTGTTTAAGAAGAGGATGAAAATACACAAAATAGCTTCAGAAAATTTATAGAAATAAAGAACAGGTGAGCGCTTTCCAATTTTCACCATATAAGCCATGTTTTAAAAAACATCCTTGTACGTGTGTTTTGCATGTTTTGGAGACACAGATTCTAATCACATTCACAGTGAGGTTTGCCTATATAGGACCACACAGTATGTGAGTATATCTAGTCATCAGCAACAAAACATCCTTAGGGATTTAGTGTTTTCTGCTCTCTGTAAAATATACCTTCCATGGGGAAAATTAGATGCATGCTAATTAAGGGCACTCCTAAATTGGATCCCTCTTGAATGCATAGGTTCTATGGCAATGGTCAGAAACATCAGACAACAAGGTCCTACTGTATGGAACATAGGATTATATTCAATATCCTATAATAAACCATAATGGAAAAGAATATAACAAAAAATGCATATATATATATACACACACACACATATACATATATATATAACTGAATCACTTTGCTGTACAACAGAAATTAACACAACATTGTAAATCAACTATTCAGTAAAAAAAAGAAATGTCAGCCTAGCGGTTATATATGGCCCACAGAGAAATTTTGTTTAGCTCATTCAGTTTAATCTTTTAAAAAATTATTTGCCAACACATAAAACAAAGGAAATTTCACATAGAAATCCATATTGCCATCTTCCCTTGGAAAACTGTGCTATTATATTTAGCAACCCTGATTCCCTGAGAGTCACCGGCCACAGGGCAAGGCTGACGGAAGCCAACCCTGGGGAAGGACGTGCACGCTCTTCTTTGTTGCAATCCATTTCTCAGCAGCCAGGCCCAGAGGGCATCTGAATGCGCCAGTGCTGTGGGGTCTATTGTATTCATAACCATTTTTATTTGACTATTTCCAAGCCTCCTCTCTGGAACTAGTTACTGTAAAACAATAGATAAGAGCTGCTATTCTCTCTTCTTTGGGAAGAAGTTCACCATCTGCATGGTCTTTGTGGATGCTCCCCATTCCAGGAGCGAACAGCTGCTTGGAACACACCCTCCCCCCAAGTTACATTGTGTTCTATGGCCGCTACGGGGCCCACATTCTCCCCCAGGGCTGAGAGAGACGCTTCACTTTTCTGAAAATTACTGACTCACTTTGTTCAACCTTTGGGGTCTGGGTTAATATTAGAATTATTTAATTATTTGAAAAGATAGTATATTTGCCTGGTTGAAAATTTTAAAAATTATAAAATGATATTTAAAGAATTTTCTTTCTCCCATCCTTTCTACCATCTACCCACGTTCTACACACCTCCCCCCCCCCACCAAATAAATGGACAGTTATTACTTTTTGATGTATCTTTGTAGAGAATTTTTTAATCCGTATACATACAAAAGCAATGTACGGTCTCCCTCTATCTTTAACTCAAATGGTAGCATGCCTCACTTGTTTTCACATTTATTTAAAGTATACATGGAGAATTTTTCACATGGCTAAAGAGAGGACTCCTCATTGTTTTTCATAGTCACTGAAGATTCCATTGCATGGATGTTCACAATTATTCAACCCGACCCCAACTGATGAACTTTTAGGTTGTTTCCAGATGTTCATTCTTACAAACACTGCTGCAACAAATAACCTTGAACATACTGACTAATATAGTTGACATCTCATCAACTAGCAACTCTTCTGCAGAATCTAAACCAGCACAAATTCCCTGACCTTGTACAATAAATAAACCTCATCTCCTCTATTGATCATCTGCTTCTCCCCATTCACAGAAACACCACCACACCACCACAGAATATCTAGACACTTGAAGTCTAAACAACGTAGAGACCTATTGCCTTTTATGCTCTCCAGTGACTCTTGCAGATTAAAAAAGAAAAACGATTTAATCCGTCTCTCTCCCTATGGCAGTGTTATAAAATGTGGGTTCAGGAGAACATGGAAAATTAGATGATTTTCTTATGTTAGTTGTCTTTTGAGTTATTAGCAGTATTAATATAGTACAATATGCACATAATTAACAAGCCTTCTGAATTTATTACGTGTACTTTTTCTTGTTCCTTTTAATTAGCCAGCAATCTAGTTGGAGGAGGCATAGTGATTCAAATGATGGCTAAATGTGTCAGATGGTGACAACATGCACTAACCTGCAGAGGGGAGAGAAGAAAATTCTAGAAATACCGTAAGACTTTTTTATCCCATTAAATGCATAAAAGTTTCTCAATGTATTATTCATAGTGTAACTATAGCACAAACAAAGCATGATTTATTGAGTATTTTAATATAGCCTGTTAATGCTATGCAATAAAGTCTATTCTAATATTTAATATGATCTGTGAATTTTGAACTTTTTTCAAGAATGATCTTGTAGTTTTAAACTAAATTAAATATAGTAGGTGACAAATGAGTCCCTTTGAGCTTCCTTGCAGGCAGTCTGGGCCTGTCAGAGCGGGCAGGTTCAGAAGATGGCTTCAGCTTTGGTGTTTAGACTGCTGTGGAGAAAAGGGTGATGTAGCTGTTATTCTGAGAAGTGTGCTGACTCTGGCAGCTCATCTACTCACAGTCAAGGCAATTGTGAAGTCAAGGTCTTGGGCTCAGTTCCTGGATGGGTCCTGTAACCCCCATCATGAACAATTATCTTTTGGTTGCCAGTGTTCATTCTTGTTCTTTTGGTAACAGTACATCTATGTCATTAAATCTCTCCCATTGGATGGAGCTTGGTGGGACTACCGATGTCCTGCTCTCCTCTAAGGGTGAGCATGTGACCCAAGTTAGGCAGTGGGAGCCTTCCTGTATCAGTCTGGTTAGGTATGATGATGCTACAGTAAGAAGCAATTCCAAATTCTCAGAGGCTGAATGTAACAAAGTTTATTTCTTTCTCAGGCCACATACCTGTCCCAGGTCAAAAGCGGGGCTTTGCTAACTGCAGTCCCTCAGTCCAGGTTAATTCAGCCTACATTTCAATACCTGGTCTTATGATGGCAAAGGAACAAAAGAAAACTCTGCAGGGCCTTGTCTCAGTATAAATGCTCCAGGCTGGCACATGTCATTTCTGCTCTAAACCCACTGGCAAGAACAGCACATACAGCCCCAACCAACCACAAAGCGTCGAGAAGTGAAATGCTGTCACAATCATCCCAGGGATAGAAAAGGAATATGTGGGCAATAGAACTGATGGCTGACTGCCACACTTCCTCTCTGCATTCTGAATTGTGAGCAGCGAGATAAAAACAATACTTCTTTTTGGAATCTATTTATTCCGTAGAGCTGCCTGGACCACCCTCCAGAGCAGTCCCTGCCATTGAAACTCCCTGGTGCTGCCCTTTCCTCTAAACCCATGCCCTTCAGATGGATTCCCCTTATACCTGAGTAAGCCTGAGTTGGCATCTGTTTCTCACAACCAAAGAACCCCAAGATATCCAGCTAAAAGTGCACTGTGGCTCCAGCCAGCCAACTTGTCATCATAGCTTGGTGTGGTCCTTCTGCCCCTCCCTCCAAGGCTGGTGCCACAGCCCTCTGAGAGCAGCAGCCAGGGCACTAACTGAGCAGGGGGACACCAGGGATGGCAGGGTTTGCCTGCAGGACACTGTTAGAATCCGTCCAAACCACCATGATCTACCTCCCACAGCTGCTGAGAAAATACCTTTCAGACACAGGGAGGTTCCTGCACAGACCTTGCTATAGAAATTGAAGAATATTTGAGCCAAAAGGGACCTCAGAAGTGAGCTTATCTGATCCCTGCCTGGTGGGTGAAGAGGGAAAGCACTTACCCAAGGTCACATGATTATTTAGTAGCAGAATCCCCAGCTCGCATCCTCAGTGGGTGTCCCATAGAGAAAAGTAGAAAACCAACCACAGGGACTTCCCTGGTGGTCTAGTGGCTAAGACTCCACGCTCCAGCAACTAAAGATCCTGCGTGCCGCAACTGAAAACATCCCACACACAGCAACGAAGTTCCCACGTGCCGCAACTAAGACCCAGTGCAGTCAAATAAAAAAAAAAGAAAACCAACAACATCACCCATCTGACCATACCTGGGCTGCCCAGTGCCCAGGCAGGGGCCCAACAGGGTCCCTTGTGTTGTGTCCCCCTCTGGGTGAGCTGGTCCTACTTTGCTTTTTGCTTTCCTAAGAGAAGATCCAATGTGCGGCCACAGAGACCACTGGGCAGAACCTCTCTGCTAGGGAGCACCCCTGCTCCTGGAGGAGATACAGCGTGGCCACCAGGGCAGTGGAGGCAACTCTCCAGCCCTTCTCTGCTCTGGTTGGCTTTCTGCTGAGGGTGTTTACACACCTCTTGTCATCCCTTTGCTTATCCAAATTGCTCCTCCTCCAGGAAGCCCTAGGGCACTTGTCTACCTTACACTCATTTTAACTTCTCGAGTTTTCCAAAGTGCACCCCTTGAAGTATTCCTCAGAAAAGGGGTCCTGTGTAGGGTTGTCAGATAAAATGTAGGCTGCCCAGTGAAACTTGATTTCAGATAAACAATAATTAACTTTTGTAAATATGTTTATTTTTGTAAATATGTTTATTTTCTGTAGGACTTTTCAGAGGCATTAAATGACAATGAGCATTGCAAATTCCTGAGAGAGTTTATGGTCTGCAGCATTCCCTCAGTTTACTGGATCACAGGGCTAAGTGTCTCAGATTAAGCAAATAAAAATACAAATGAAAGTTTGAATTTCTGATAAATTATTTTTTGGAAAAAAAATAATGCCCTAAACTTTGCATGAGACATACTTATAAAAAAATAATATCAGTTGTTTACCTGAAATTCAAATTTCACTGGTTATCTTGAATTTTATCTGGCAACCCTACTTAGAGGTTATACAGATGCCTGGTGTTTAGATAGGTGTGGGTTAGAGGCTCAAAAAACACATTTGTAAGAAAGACCCCAGGTGGGTAGGCCTGATCAGTCTAAGAGTAATGAAATAGAAGAGGAGTATGTGTGTGTGTGGTAGAGGTCTGGGGCGGGGTCTGAAGTGAGGGACTTCCCAGAAATCCAGAGCTTTGAATCCACATCTCCTAATGACTTTAGAATTACTGAAATCTCAGGCTCCTTTTCCCAATAATTTATTCCATGCAGACTTGGGCACAGTGCGTCTTTTAGGAGGCTGTTTGACAGTGCTTAACCGCTATCCACATCGTACCTGCTCATAACAAAAGGACAAGTCCCCATCTACCGTTCTGTAACTCAGAAATACACAAGTTATACAACATCTGGAATCCACCCAAGGAAAAAATGTCAGTCTACAAATCTAGAATGCTGGAGGCAGAAACCAGGTGCTCGGAATCTTTAAAATCACATTTCACTTTGCTACAATGCAGGTCTGTTCCCCTGTGGACGGCCAGATATGTTGGCTGGGAGAGATCCACTTTTGCGGTGCTGAGCCAAGGGGCCACACACCTCTTGGTTAGTACCTATCCAGGTTTAATACCTAATTACTGTCCTCACATTGCCTCTCAACACTCATTACCAGCACTCAGCAGTTCCTGCTAAGGTGATGGGATTTAAGATTAGGACAAAAGAATAGTCGTTTTTGTTTTCAAGTGCTGGTCTCCTTGGAACATTATCATTCAGCAGGATTGGGAGGCACAGTTTCACTTTCCTACTGAAGGCTCCTGAAGAATCAGACAAAGCATTAAGCATTTATAAATAAATTAAACTCTCCCTATGTGAGCAGAGGACCTCAGCCTGCTTGGTCTCTGTTTCATGCCTATGATGAATTTAGCTGTTCCTCTCCAACACCCAGGCCCAAAGCTGCCCTGACAAATGCACTCCAAGCTACAGTAATGCTGGATCCCAGAAGTGACGGGCTTCTTTGGATGACCAGGTAGAAGCTGCGTTCCAGTTGGTCTGTCCAGTGCCCCAGGCCTATCCTGGGACTCCGTGGGAGGACTCTGTCATCTCTGGTTCCATCCAGCATCGAGTGAAGAGACTTTTCTTACTCATGATGGCCATTGTGGGTAAACCAGGTGGGATTATCTCCCCTGTCTGCCTGCTGAGTTACCTGCTTCCCAGGCAAGCAAGCAGAAAGGGAAGGATAGAGGAGAGAGGAAGGGGAAATGGAGAAAGGGAAGGATAGAGGAGAGAGGAAGGGGAAATGGAGAAAGGAAAGGGAAGGGAAGAGAGAGAGAGAGGGTGGGAAGAAGAAGGAGAGAAAGGCCACAGGGAAAGTAGGGGAGTGAGAATAGGAAGGGCACAGGCTAGAATATAATGGATAAGCGAGAATTTAAAGTCTTTATCAACTTACCGTGAATTCCAGATAGAGTGTTTGGACGCTACAATCATATTTCTTACTAGGAATTCATTCATGTAACAAATGTTCTACTCTCTGGGACACCTGCTAGGGATAGGACATAGGGCAACAGTTTGCATTCCAGTGAGGAGAGGCAAACAATGACAAACAAACAAGACAATTTCAGACAGCGTCATTGTTGGAAGGAAACAGCATGGTCATGTTATAGAGAATCAAGAGGGCAGGGAGATTTTAGATGAGAACAGTAGACAGGGGAGGCCACTTTAAGGAGGTGCCAGTGAGGGGAGAGCAGAATGATGGGAAAGAGCTAGCCATGCGAGGCAGGAAGGGAGAGGCTCACATAAAGCCCCCCCCCCGCCCCGCCCCACTAGCTTCGTAAGTAGGATAGCGGGACAGAGGCCAACATGGCCGGAGAGTAATGAGCAAACGGACACATTACAAGGCAGGAGTCCAATCCTATGTAGGCTTGTAGGTGCTGAGAAGGAGTTGGGATTGCATTAATTTGGGACAATCTGTAAAATGCTCTTGTGATCAGACATATATCGTTGGCCCTTCTTGACAGGAAAACATGGGGCTGTACAACGCAACCCCCAATCCAGGATTTGCTTCTGAATGGCCGTCATGGAGCAGAGAAGAGAGGCTCAGTGTAGCCCCAACATGTGTCTCTCCTCTGAGCTCCAACATCATCCTCGTGGAAGAGGGAAGGTTGATCTGAGGCATGTGTTATAGGAGATGAAACCCACACTTTTCCTTGCCTACAT